>NW_027362029.1:480000-687500 GCF_039654945.1 Dendrobates tinctorius
CAGCGCCGGCAGCATCTATATATATATATATGTGTGTAGCTGACATATATATATGCACCTATTCTATGCGTATATATCTATTCTATCTATTCTATTCTAATCTGTCAGTGTGATTTTACAGTACACCGCACAAGAATTGCCAGCTTTTCAAAGGACACCGGTGCGTATTTTTCGCAAGCTACATTGATGGTCAGTGTGGTGTGCGATTTTTTTCTCGCATCCATAGACTTCTATTGGCAAGTGTCGGTGACAATAGCAGCATACTGCGATTTCACTCGCACGTACAGTGGGGAAAAAAAGTATTTAGTCAGTCAGCAATAGTGCAAGTTCCACCACTTAAAAAGATGAGAGGCGTCTGTAATTTACATCATAGGTAGACCTCAACTATGGGAGACAAACTGAGAACAAAAAATCCAGAAAATCACATTGTCTGTTTTTTTTCATTTTATTTGCATATTATGGTGGAAAATAAGTATTTGGTCAGAAGCAAAATTTCATCTCAATACTTTGTGATATATCCTTTGTTGGCAATGACAGAGGTCAAACGTTTTCTGTAAGTCTTCACAAGGTTGCCACACACTGTTGTTGGTATGTTGGCCCATTCCTCCATGCAGATCTCCTCTAGAGCAGTGATGTTTTTGGCTTTTCGCTTGGCAACACAGACTTTCAACTCCCTCCAAAGGTTTTCTATATGGTTGAGATCTGGAGACTGGCTAGGCCACTCCAGGACCTTGAAATGCTTCTTACGAAGCCACTCCTTCGTTGCCCTGGTGGTGTGCTTTGGATCATTGTCATGTTGAAAGACCCAGCCACGTTTCATCTTCAATGCCCTTGCTGATGGAAGGAGGTTTGCACTCAAAATCTCACGATACATGGCCCCATTCATTCTTTCATGTACCCGGATCAGTCGTCCTGGCCCCTTTGCAGAGAAACAGCCCCAAAGCATGATGTTTCCACCACCATGCTTTACAGTAGGTATGGTGTTTGATGGATGCAACTCAGTATTCTTTTTCCTCCAAACACGACAAGTTGTGTTTCTACCAAACAGTTCCAGTTTGGTTTCATCAGACCATAGGACATTCTCCCAAAACTCCTCTGGATCATCCAAATGCTCTCTAGCAAACTTCAGACGGGCCCGGACATGTACAGGCTTAAGCAGTGGGACACGTCTGGCACTGCAGGATCTGAGTCCATAGTGGCGTAGTGTGTTACTTATGGTAGGCCTTGTTACATTGGTCCCAGCTCTCTGCAGTTCATTCACTAGGTCCCCCCGCGTGGTTCTGGGATTTTTGCTCACCGTTCTTGTGATCATTCTGACCCCACGGGGTGGGATTTTGCGTGGAGCACCAGATCGAGGGAGATTATCAGTGGTCTTGTATGTCTTCCATTTTCTAATTATTGCTCCCACAGTTGATTTCTTCACTCCAAGCTGGTTGGCTATTGCAGATTCAGTCTTCCCAGCCTGGTGCAGGGCTACAATTTTGTTTCTGGTGTCCTTTGACAGCTCTTTGGTCTTCACCATAGTGGAGTTTGGAGTCAGACTGTTTGAGGGTGTGCACAGGTGTCTTTTTATACTGATAACAAGTTTAAACAGGTGCCATTACTACAGGTAATGAGTGGAGGAAAGAGGAGACTCTTAAAGAAGAAGTTACAGGTCTGTGAGAGCCAGAAATCTTGATTGCTTGTTTCTGACCAAATACTTATTTTCCACCATAATATGCAAATAAAATGAAAAAAAAACAGACAATGTGATTTTCTGGATTTTTTTTTCTCAGTTTGTCTCCCATAGTTGAGGTCTACCTATGATGTAAATTACAGACGCCTCTCATCTTTTTAAGTGGTGGAACTTGCACTATTGCTGACTGACTAAATACTTTTTTTCCCCACTGTATAATACGGCCGAGAAAAAAAATGGTGATGGGAGCTGCCCCATAGATTAACAGCGGTCCGACTGCTATGCGATGTTTGTGACTCCAGCCTTACTTGAACTCCCATACATTTTTATGAAAATGGCACTAACAACATAGCACAGCAGGGCTCAGATGTTCTTGTAACCCTGCCTCTTGGGACCTAGAAGCAGGAATTCCTGTCTCAGGAATGAAAGTTCAAGATAGGAATACCCCTTTAGGGACCAGACTTTATGACAAACAAGGAGGGGCGCAGTAGGTTCCTCAGTGTTAACTTTGATCTGCCATAGCATTGGCTAATATTGTACAGCTCCTCTCTGTGCCACCAAACCAGTTCTCATCTGTCATTGTGTGGATTTCACTTGCCTCATTAGGGTCCATGATATGTTGCAGTAAAATATTATCAGCAATCATTATCCCTTCACCCCCAAGGGTGGTTTGCACGTTCATGACCGGGCCAATTTTTACAATTCTGACCACTGTACCTTTATGAGGTCATAGCTCTAGAACGCTTCCATGGATCCCGGTGATTCTGACAATGTTTTCTCATGACATATTGTACTTCATGTTAGTGGTAAAATTTCATTCAAATAACTTGTGTTTATTTGTGAGAAAAATGGAAATTTGGCAAAAATTTTGAAAATTTCGCAATTTTCCAACTTTGAATTTTTATGCCCTTAAATTACAGAGATACAGCACACAATAAACTTGATAACTAACATTTCCCACATGTTTACTTTACATCAGCACAATTTTGGAACCCAAATTTTTTTTTGTTAGGAAGTTATAAGGGTTAAAAGTTGACCAGCGATTTCTCATTTTTACAACATCATTTTATTTTTAGGACCACATCACATTTGAAGCCACATTGAGGGGTCTATATGATAGAAAATACCCAAAAGTGACACCATTCTAAAAACTGCACCCCTTAAGGTGCTCAAAACCACATTCAAGAAGTTTATTAACCCTTTAGGTGCGTCACAGGAATTTTTTTGAATATTTAAAAAAATGAACATCTAACTTTTTTTCACAAAAATAATACTTCAGGTTCAATTTTTTTTATTTTACCAAGGGTAACAGGAGAAATTGGACTGCAAAAGTTATTGTGCAATTTGTCCTGAGTACGCTGATACCTGATATGTGGGGGGGAACGACTGTTTCGGCGCATGGCAGAGCTCAGAATGGAAGGAGCGCCGTTTGACTTTTTCAATGCAAAATTGGCTGGAATTCAGATCGGACGCCATGTCACGTTTGGAGAGTCCCTGATGTACCTAAACAGTGGAAACCCCCTACAAGTGACCCCATTTTGGAAACTAGACCCCCCAAGGAACTTATCTAGATATGTGGTGAGAACTTTGAAGCCACAAGGGCTTTACAGAAGTTTATAATGTACAGCGGTACAATTAAAAAATCATATTTTTTCCACAAAAATGATCTTTTCACCCCAATTTTTAGTTTCCCAAGGGTAACAGGACCCTAAAAGTTATTGTGCAATTTGTCCTGAGTACGCTGATACCCCACATGTGGGGGTAAACCACTATTTGGGCGCATGGCAGAGCTCGGAAGGGAAGCAGCGCCATTTGACGTTTTTGGCTGGAATTGAGATCGGACATCATGTCGCGATTGAAAAACCCCTGATGTACCAAAACAGTGGAACCCCCCACAAACAACACCATTTTGGAAACTAGACCCCCTAAGGAACTTATCTAGATGTGTGGTGAGAACTTTGAACCCTCAAGGGCTTCACAGAAGTTTATAACATACAGCCGTACAATTAAAAAAATCATATTTTTTCCACAAAAATGATCTTTTCACCCTCAATTCTTATTTTTCCAAGGGTAACAGGACCCTAAAAGTTATTGTGCAATTTTTCCTGAGTACGCTGATACCCCACATGTGGGGGTAAACCACTATTTGGGCGCATGGCAGAGCTCGGAAGGGAAGCAGCGTCATTTGACGTTTTTGGCTGGAATTGAGATCGGACACCATGTCGCGATTGGAAAACCCCTGATGTACCTAAACAGTGGAAACCCACCACAAATGACACCATTTTGTAAACTAGACCCCCCAAGGAACTTATCTAGATGTGTGGTGAGCACTTTGAACCCCCCAGTGCTTCACAGAAGTTTATAACGCCCGTGCGTGAAAATAAAAAATTCATATTTTTTCCACAAACATGATCTTTTAGTCACCATTTTTTTATTTTCCCAAGGGTACCAGGAGAAATTGGACCCCAAAAGTTGTTGTCCAATTTGTGCTGAGTATGCTGATACCCTATATGTGGGAGAAAACTACTGTATGGGCACACGTCGGGGCTCGGAAGGGAAGTAGTGACGTTTTGGAATGCAGACTTTGATGGAATGGTCTGCGGGTGTCATGTTGCCTTTGGAGAGCCCCTAATGTACCTAAACAGTGGAAACCCCCCACAAATGACCCCATTTTGAAAACTAGACCCCCTAAGGAACTAATCTAGATGTGAGGTGAGCACTTTGAACCCCCAAAGGCTTCACAGAAGTTTATAATACCAGGGCATGAAAATAAAAAAATCGTATTTTTTCCACAAACATGATCAATTAGTCCCCAATTTTTTCATTTTCCCAAGGGTAACAGGAGAAATTGGACCCCAAAAGTTGTTGTCTAATTTGTCATGAGTACGCTGACACCCCATATGTGGGAGAAAACTACTGTATGGACACACGTCGGGGCTCGGAAGGGAAGCAGTGACGTTTTGGAATGCAGACTTTGATGGAATGGTCTGCGGGTGTCATGTGCGTTTGGATAGCGCCTGATGTACCTATACTATTGAAACTCCCCACAAGTGACCCGATTTTGGACACTAGACCCCCCACGGAACTTATCTAGATGTGTGGTGAGCACTTTGAACCCCCAAGTGCTTCACAGAAGTTTATAACGCTCGGACGTGAAAATAAAAAAATCATTTTTTTCCACAAAAATGATATTTTTGCCCCAAATTTTTTATTTTCCTAAGGGTAACAGGAGAAATTGGACCCCAAAAATTGTTTTGCAATTTGACCTGAGTAGGCTGATACCCTACATGTGGGGGTAAAACACTGTTTGGGCGCATGGCAGAGCTTGGAAGGGAAGGAGCACCATTTGACTTTTTCAACTCAGAATTGGCTGGAATTGAGATCAGACGCCATGTTGCATATGGAGAGACCCTGATGTGCCCAAACAGTGGAAACCCCCAATTCTAACTCCAGCCCGAACCCCAACACACCCCTAACCCTAATCTCAGCCCTAACCCTAACCCTAGCCCTAACCCTAACCCTAATGGAAAAATGGAAATAAATACATTTTTTTTATTTTATTATTTTTCCCTAACTAAAGGGGTGATAACGGGGGTTTGATTTACTATTTATGGCGGTTTTTATATTTGTCAGCTGTCGCACGCTAAAAGACGCTTTTTATTGTAAAAATAGTTTTTGCATCACCACATATTGAGAGCTATAATTTTTCCGTATTTTGACCCACCGAGTCATGTGAGGTCTTATTTTTTGCGGGACGAGTTGACGTTTTTGATGGTACCATTTTTGGGCACGTGACATTTTTTGATCGCTTTTTATTCCGATTTTTGGGACGCAGAATAAGCAAATACCAGCGCTTCATGAATTTCTTTTGGGGGGGTGCGTTTACACCGTTCCGCGTGCGATAAAATTGATAAAGCGGTTTTATTCTTCGGGTAAGTACGGTTACAGCAATACCTCATTTAGGTCTTTTTTTATGCTTTGTCGGTTTTATGCAATGAAAACTATTTTATATAAAAAATAATTATTTTTGCATCGCTTTATTCTGCGAGTTATAACTTTTTTATTTTTTTGCTGATGATGCTGTGTCATGGCTCGTTTTTTGCGGGACAAGATGACGTTTTCAGCGGTACCATGGATATTTATATGCGTCTTTTTGATCGCGCGTTATTACACTTTTTGTTTGGCGGTATGATAATAAATCATTATTTTTTGCTTTGTTTTTTATTTTTATTTTTTAAGGGGTTCGCTAAAGGGGTTAACTAATGGGACAGTTTTATAGGGCGGGTTGTTACGGACGCGGCGATACCTAATATGTGTACTTTGATTGTTTTGGGTTTTTTTATTTCCAAAAAATGGATTTATTTGGGGGAATATTTTTTTTTTTTTCTAATTTATTTGGCGATTTTTTTAAATTTATTTTAGCACTTTTTTTAATTTTTTTTAACTTTATTAAATAGTCCCAGGTGGGACATCACTGTCCTGTGACAGATCGCTGATCTGTCACATCACAGATCACTAAGGCTTCCTCATGCCTGTGCTTTGCAGGCACTGAGGAAGCCAGCTTCCTGCAGGCCCCCGAAGGCCCCCGTCGCCATCTTGGATTCGGGGGCCTGCAGGAAAGGAGCCCCCCGCAGCAGCGCTGCACATTGCGCTGCTGTGGGGGGCTCAGGGAAGCACGGAGGGAGCCCCCTCCCTGCCGATGCTTCCCTTTAACCCCCGGTACACCGCGATCATGTTTGATCGCGGTGTGCAAGGGGTTAACGTGTCGGGGGCGGTCCGTGACCGCCCCTGACACATTGTGCCGGGTGTCAACTGTGATATTCAGCTGACACCCGGCTGCGATCAGTGGCGCTCACCACGTGAGCGCTGCTGATCGCGGTAGACGTACTATCCCGTCCATGGGCATAGGGGCCCGGGTCCCATGGACGGGATAGTAAGTCTGATGTCAGGAAGGGGTTAAAGTTCTGTAAGTTGTGCTGAGATGCGACCTCCATGGCTCAGACTTGTTCTTCCAGCACTTTCCACAATTGTATTATCTGGAAAAGGCCATATTTCCATGTTCAGTATTTGGTCAATATTTTATTTCAGGATTTGTAAGCCAAAATAAGGAGTGGGTGATAAATCCAGAAGTGGTGACGTGTTTCTATTATACTTTTCCTCTGACTGTTCCACTCTTGGTTTTGGCTTACAAATACTGAAATAAAATACTGACCAAATACTTAAGGTGGGAATGTGGCCAAATTTGGAGGATTAGTCAACACTTTATTTGTTGTTTCCCATGTTCCTCTCTTATTCTGACCAATGCTTGTGTGGCACCCCTGGAATCCGGTTGCCACAGTGGCATTGCCTCCCTTACAGGGGAGTGATGACATGCCTGGAAGCAAGTAGGGGTTCCCTGACCAGATAACACTTACATCCAACACTTTTCCTGACTCCAGACCAGAAGGGGGAGCTCTAAGCCCGGTTTCAGGGGAGCTTCTCTATTAGTTCTGGCCTGGAGGGAGACAGAGTCTGAGTGAAGAGAGAAGAGAGGAGAAGTGAAAGAGAACCTGGGGAGTGGAGCTGTGACCAAGCTCACCCCAGAGTACAGCGCTACAAGCCGGATGCCGGAGTCCGTACCGAGTATCCTCACGGGCCTGGTGGGCGCTCCACTATATCTATACTAAGTGTGTTGTGCTCTTTTCTACCAGTACTACATGCAATGTACTGCACTCTACCTGTATACCTGTATTACCTGCACTGTAATTCTCTTTTTCTGTATGTGCTGTATTGCCTTCTACCTGTACTAAATGGACAGTATTACTCTTTACCTTTATTACATCTGTTGTACTGTTATGTAGTACAGAATCCTAGAGACGATTATGTACTTTTTTATGCTAGCTCAGATTTTGCACAGAGGCTGCTATTCATAATGTATTTTTTTATACATTTTCTTAATTATGCAGGTAAACTTAGCACAATTATGGCCGCAGGTGTTATGAATGAGTCACCGTAGGAGGCAAAAACAGAAATACTATCTAAGTCCAGAAAACCAGAGAAGGTGGCAGCTATCGGATTGCAGACCCCTGAACCTATCAACAACTAGCAGTAGCCGTGGGGGTTCTTACGGTGCCCTAGACCCCTCGATCACAGCCGGAGAACTAAATAGCCTAAAGACAGAAAGGGAAATCTAAACTGCCCCAGAGCAGACCCCAAAGCAATAGGCAGCTCACAAAATATAATGACGGTGAAGCAAGATGAAAATACACTAACACAGATAGAAAGATAGGCTGAGCAAATGATGGGGCCCAAGCTAACTAAATAGGACAGGATAGAAAAGCTGCTGTCTGTAATCCGCAAAAACCCTATCAAAACAAGAGCCAACCGACTGATCGGGAAAAAAGCCCTGAAGACGCTAGGCTTCAAAAAGACTAAATCAGTACTCAAGTATTTTCTGAAGACAGAGCAAAAAGGAATTCAGCTCACCCCAGCAGGGAATGGCAGAAATCCAGAAAAACAAGGCAAAACAAAACCAAAACACAAATGCAAAAAGCAGAGCAGAAAACGTAGCTTTTGAAGAGCAGGAATCAGACTGGTCTCCTAGAATCCCTCAGAGAAATCACCAGCAAGGCAGAAGGGCGTCGGCTGCCTTATATCCATTCAGCAATTCCAGTCACCCAGTCATCATCATCCTGCTCAGGTGCTTGGTAATCAGCCTCACTACCTTCCTTCACCAGAAGAAGGAGTTCATCAGACCTCAATGGTGAAGGGGAAAATGAACTCACAACAGTACCTCCCCCTTGAGGAGGGGTCACCGAACCCTCATCCACGCCACCAGGGCGATCAGGGTGAGCCCGATGAAAGGCACGCACCAATCTTTTGGCATGAATATCAAAGGCAGAGACCCAGGAATTATCCTCCTGACCATAACTCTTCCACTTAACCAAATACTGGAGTCTCCGTCTAGCCAGACGGGAATCCAGTATCTTCTCTACCTCATATTCCATGTTACCTTCAACCAATACAGGGTCCGGAGGTGCCACCCCAGGAACTACTGGTTCAACAAACCTCTTCAACAATGACTTATGAAACACATTATGGATTTTAAATGTGACAGGAAGAGCCAACCGAAAAGAGACTGGATTAATAATCTCCAAAATCTTGTAAGGTCCAATAAATCTAGGCTTAAACTTAGGAGAAGACACCTTCATAGCGATATTTTTTGATGATAACCAAACCATATCACCAACTTTAAACTGGGGACCAATGGTCCTATGTCGGTTGGAAAACCGCTGGGCCTTTTCCTGGGAGAGAGATAACTTATCCACCACTTGGTCCCAGATCTGGTGCATTCTCTCCACCACAGTGTCAACACCTGGGCAGGCAGAAGGCTCCACCTACCCTGAAGAAAGTCGAGGATGAAACCCAAAATAAAAAAAAAGGTGACATCAAAGTGGCAGAACTAGCTCTATTATTTAAAGCAAATTCGGTCAAGGGCAAAAATGAAACCCAATCATCCTGATCAGCGGAAATAAAACATCTCAAATACGACTCCAAGGTCTGGTTTGTTCTCTCCGTCTGCCCATTGGTCTGAGGGTGAAAAGCAGAGGAGAAGGACAACTGAATTTCTAGCTTGGAACAGAAAGTCCTCCAAAATCTAGACACAAACTGAACTCCTCTGTCAGATACAATGTTCTCAGGAATCCCGTGCAAGCGAACCACCTGTTGCAAAAACAGGGGCACCAACTCAGAGGAAGATGGCAACTTAGCGAGTGGTACAAGATGAACCATCTTAGAGAACCTATCACAAGTCACCCAAATAACAGTCATTCTCTGAGAGACTGGCATATCAGAGATGAAATCCATTGAAATATGGGTCCATGGCCTCCTGGGGACCGGCAAAGGCATCAACAACCCACTAGAGCGAGAACAAGCTTTAGACCGGGAGCAAGTCCCACAGGACTGCACAAAATTCCTGACATTATGAGACAAGGCGGGCCACCAAAAAAGACCGACTCACCAGATCTCTAGTACCAAAAATACCTGGATGACCAGCCAATGCAGAGCAATGAACTTCAGACATCACTCTCTTCTTCCACTGGTCAGGAACATACAACTTTCCACTGGGACAACGCTCAGGTTTGTCCTCCTGGAACTCTTCCAGAGCACGTCTCAAATCAGGCGAGATGGCAGAAAGAACTACCCCTTCGCCTAAGATGGTAGCAGGCTTGGTCACCACAGGAGAATCAGCAAAGAAGCTCCTAGAGTGAGCGTCAGCCTTGACATTCTTAGTGCCAGGAAGAAAAGAGACCACAAAATCAAAACGTGTAAAAAACAAGGCCCACCTAGCCTGTCTAGGGTTCAAGCGTTTGGCCGACTCCAGGTAGATCAAATTCTTGTGGTCAGTGAAGACCACGACTTGATGTTTAGCTCCCTCCAACCAATGTCTCCACTCCTCAAATGCCCATTTCATGGCTAACAGGTCCCAATTCCCCACATCATAGTTACGTTCAGATGGGGAGAACTTTCGGGAAAAGAAAGCACAGGGATTCATTTTAGATGTTACAGGATCCTTTTGGGACAAAACAGCTCCTGCACCAATCTCAGAAGCGTCCACCTCTACCTGGAACGGGAGTGAGACATCAGGTTGCCGCAAAACCGGGGCAGAAGTGATTCTTCGCTTCAGCTCCTGAAAGGAAGAAACAGCCTCCGGAGACCAATTCAACACATCAGCACCCTTCTTAGTCAGGTCAGTCAATGGCTTGGCAATACTAGAAAATTTTGCAATGAATTTCCGATAAAAATTAGCAAAACCCAAAAACTTCTGGAGGGCCTTCAAAGAAGTGGGCTAAACCTAATCATAAATGGCCTGTACCTTGGCTGGGTCCATTTCAATAGTTGACGGAGACAAAATAAATCCCAAAAATGAAATCCTCTGTACCCCAAAAAGGCATTTCGATCCTTTGACATACAGGGAATTCTCCCTCAAGATCCGGAACACAGTCCGAACATGTTCCACATGAGAATCCCAATCCTTGGAGAAGATCAAAATATCATCCAGATAGATAATCAAAAATTTATCCACAAAGTCTCGGAAAATGTCGTTCATGAAGCACTGGAAGACAGAAGGGGCATTAGTGAGCCCAAAAGGCATCACCAGGTACTCAAAATGTCCCTCCGGAGTATTAAACGCCGTCTTCCATTCATCCCCATGCTTAATGCGGATAAGATTATACGCCCCCCTGAGGTCAAGTTTGGTAAACCAGCAAGCACCTTTAACTCTGGAGAATAGATCCAAAATCAGGGGTAACGGATACTGATATTTAATAGTAATTTTGTTGAGGGCACGATAATCAATACAAGGCCTTAATGAACCATCCTTTTTGGCCACGAAAAAAAAAACAGCACCTAAGGGTGAAGAGGATGGTCTAATATGACCCTTCTCCAACGCCTCCTTAATATAGGATCGCATAGCCTCGTGCTCGGGTACAGATAAATTGAAGAACCGACCATTGGGAAATTTACACCCCAGGCTCAGTTCAATTGCACAGTCATAACTCCTATGAGGAGGCAAAGACGCAGACTCATTCTCACTAAATACATCATAAAAGTCCGCCAAATAGTCAGGAACATCATGCGACTGAGGAGAGGTGGAAAACACCGGAGCCTCACTAAGGGCACACCTACAACCCCAACTCACCACAGACACAGATTTCCAATCCAAAACTGGATTATGAATTTGCAACCAGGGAAACCCCAGAACAATGGTATCATGCAAATTATGCAACACCAAAAATCTGCAATTTTCTTGATGGTCTGGGGCGACCCGCATTACCACGTGGGTCCAAAACTGAGGTTTATTTTTCGCCAAAGGAGTAGCATCAATCCCCCTCAAAGGGATAGGCGTCCGAAGAGGTGTCATAGGAAATCCACAACGTTTAGCAAAATTCCAAGTCCATTAGGTTCAGGGCTGCTCCCGAATCCACAAAAGCCTTGGCGGAAAATGTGGACAGGGAGCAGATCAGAGTAATTGCCAGAAGAAACTTAGGTTGAACACCACCCACAGAAAACGTGTGTGCAAAACGTTTCTCTCGTTTAGGACAGACAGAAATAATATGCGAGGCATCTCCACAAAAAAAACACAGCTTATTACGCCTTCTGAACTCCTGACGTTGCTCCCTGGACAAAACTCTATCACATTGCATAGGTTCAGACACTTGTTCAACAGGTGGCAACACCTCTCATGCAGTCCTGCGTTCACGTAAACGCCGATCAACCTGAATGGCTAATGACATAGAATCGTCAAGACCAGAGGGAACAGGAAATCCCACCATAGTATCTTTTACAGCTTCTGATAAACCCTTCCGAAAGAGAGCTGCCAAGGCATTATCATTCCAGGTAGCAAGGACCACCCACTTTCGGAATTTTTGACAGTACAATTCTGCAGAATCTCGACCCTGGCTCAATGCCAACAGGGTCTTTTCAGCCTGATCAATAGCATTAGGTTCGGCATACAACAACTCCAAGGCTTGAAAAAATGCGTTCACTTTAGTCAGAATAGGATCATCTGGTTTCAAAGAAAACGCCCAATCCTGGGGATCGCCACACAGCAAAGAGATGACAATTTTAACCTGCTGCACAGAGCTCCCTGACGAGATAGGCTTCAAGGCAAAAAATAATTTACAATTATTTTTGAAATTCAAAAATTTAGACCGATCCCCAAAAAACACATCAAGAGTAGGGATCTTTGGTTCAGCAGCATGTGAATGAGCAAGGTAGGTGGAAATTCCCCGCACTTCTGCAGCGAGCTGCTCCACACGATCAGACAATTGCTTTATCTCCATTGGGAGAAAAAAAAATTCCCCCTACGGCCTCAGAGATATAGAGGAAAAAATATACACATTTTTTTTTTTACAATTCTTTCCTGCTATTGAGTACCCTAGGATCTGCGGTATGGCTGGTGATTCTGTTATGAATGAGTCACCGTAGGAGGCAAAAACAGAAATACTAGCTAAGTCCAGAAAACCAGAGAAGTTGGCAGCTATCGGATTGCAGACCCCTGAACCTATCAACAACAACTAGCAGTAGCCGTGGGGGGTTCCTACGGTGCCCTAGACCCCTCGATCACAGTCGGAGAACTAAATAGCCTAAAGACAGAAAGGGAAATCTAAACTGCCCCAGAGCAGACCCCAAAGCAATAGGCAGCCGCCAACATATAATGACGGTGAAGCAAGATGAAAAAACACTAACACAGATAGAAAGATAGGCTGAGCAAATGATGGGGCCCAAGCTAACTAAATAGGACATGATAGAAAAGCTGCTGTCTGCAATCCGCAAAAAACCTATCAAAAAGAGCCAACAGACTGATCGGAAAAAAGCCCTGAAGACGCTAGGCTTCAAAAAGACTAAATCAGTACTCAGGTATTTTCTGAAGACAGAGCAAAAAGGAATTCAGCTCACCCCAGCAGGGAATGGCAGAAATCCAGAAAAACAAGGCAAAACAAAACCAAAACACAAATGCAAAAAGCAGAGCAGAAAACTTAGCTTTTGAAGAGCAGGAATCAGACTGGTCTCCTAGAATCCCGCAGAGAAATCACCAGCAAGGCAGAAGGGCGTCGGCTGCCTTATATCCAGTCAGCAATTCCAGTCACCCAGTCATTATCATCCTGCTCAGGTGCTTGGTAATCAGCCTCACTACCTTCCTTCACCAGAAGAGGGAGTTCATCAGGCCTCAATGGTGAAGGGGAAAATGAACTCACAACACGCAGGGCCGTATTTCCCATTAGGCACTCCTGGGCCTGTGCCTGGGGCGGGACTCTGCGGAGGGGTGGCACCTCAGCAATATTTTTCTTTTCCTCCGGTCGATCCATCCCTCCTCCCCCCTCCTCCCTCCCTCGATGACATCATACTCACCTCCTGGCTCCTCCAGCGGTGCCCAGAGCTCCGATGAGCTCTGGCACCGCTATGCTTCCTGACTGTGTGCGCGGTCACGTGTTACCGCTCATTACACTAATGAATATGGACGCCACGCCACTCTCATAGGCGTGGCGTCCATATTCATGAGCCCAGCCATGCATACGGGGGGGAGGATGAGAATGAGCCCAGCCATGCATACAGGGGGCATGAAAATGAGTCCAGCCACGCATACAGGGGGGGGAGAGTTTGATCCCGGAGCCATGTATACAGGGGGGAAGATGAGCCCAGCCATGCATACAGGGGGGGAGGATGAGAATGAGCCCAGCCATGTATACAGGGGGGAGAATGAGAATGAGCCCAACCATGCATACAGGGGGGGACCGGAGTGTGTGGCTGCATGAATTTCTACGTAGCTGACCGCTCTGGTCCCGAGTGCCGGCGGCAGTGCCGTGTATTGAGGTGCGAGACTCGTGCGAGTTTGTTGCAAGTGTGACCCCGGCCTAACGCAGATTTTATGTGTGTGTTTCTTTAATTAACTCTCTATGTACCATTTTATTATAAATATTACTAAACATCAGGTTTGGTATTATCTTGGTATTAGATATATACAGTGCCTTGCGAAAGTATTCGGCCCCCTGGAACTTTTCAACCTTTTCCCACATATCATGCTTCAAACATAAAGACACCAGATGTAAATTTTTAGTGAAGAATTACAACAAGTGGGACACAATTGTGACGTTGAACGAAATTTATTGGTTATTTTAAATTTTTGTGGAAATTCAAAAACTGAAAAGTGGGGCGTGCAATATTATTCGGTCCCTTTAACTTAATACTTTGTTGCGCCACCTTTTGCTGTGATTACAGCTGCAAGTCGCTTGGGGTATGTCTCTATCAGTTTTGTACATCGAGAGACTGAAATTCTTGTCCATTCTAACTTGGCAAACAGCTCGAGCTCAGTGAGGTTTGATGGAGATCGTTTGTGAACAGCAGTTTTCAGCTCTATCCACAGATT
Source organism: Dendrobates tinctorius (assembly GCF_039654945.1). Lineage (NCBI taxonomy): Eukaryota > Metazoa > Chordata > Amphibia > Anura > Dendrobatidae > Dendrobates > Dendrobates tinctorius. The sequence continues at coordinate 494,583 of NW_027362029.1, forward strand.
CTCGATTGAGATCAGGTCTGGACTTAGACTTGGCCATTCTAAAACCTGGATACGCTTATTTGTGAGCCATTCCATTGTAGATTTTGCTTTATGTTTGGGATCGTTGTCTTGTTGAAGACAAATCTCTGTCCCAATCTCAGGTCTTTTGCAGACTCCAACAGGTTTCCTTCAAGAATGGTCCTGTATTTGGCTCCATCCATCTTCCCATCTATTTTAACCATCTTCCCTGTCCCTGCTGAAGAAAAGCAGGTCCAAACCATGATGCTGCCACCACCATGTTTGACAGTGGGGATGGTGTGTTCAGGATGATGAGCTGTGTTGCCTTTATGCCAAACATATCGTTTGGCATTGTTGCCAAAAAGTTTGATTTTGGTTTCATTTGACCAGAGCACCTTCTTCCACATGTTTGGTGTGTCTCCCAGGTCTCTTGTTGCAAACTTTAAACTACATTTTTATGGATATCTTTGAGAAATGGCTTTCTTCTTGCGACTCTTCCATAAAGGCCAGATTTGTACAGTGTACGACTGATTGTTGTTCTATGGACAGACTGTCCCACCTCAGCTGTAGATCTCTGCAGTTCATCCAGAGTGATCACGGGCCTCTTGGCTGCATCTCTGATCAGTCTTCTCCTTGCTTGAGATCAAAGTTTAGAGGGACGGCCGGGTCTTGGTAGATTTGCAGTGGTATGATACTCCTTCCATTTCAATTTGATCGCTTGCACAGTGCTCCTTGGGATGTTTAAAGTTTTGGAATCATTTTGTATACAAATCTGGCTTTAAACTTCTCCACAACAGTATCACGGACCTGCCTGTTGTGTTCCTTGGTCTTCATGATGCTCTGTGTGCTTCATACAGAACCCTGAAACTATGACAGAGCAAGTGCATTTATATGGAGACTTGATTACACACAGGTGGATTATATTTATCATCATTAGTCATTTAGGACAACATTGGATCTTTCAGAGATCCACAATGAACTTCTGGAGTGAGTTTGCTGCACTGAAAGTAAAGTAGCCGAATAATATTGCACGCCCCACTTTTCAGTTTTTGACTTTCCACAAAAATTTAAAATAACCAATAAATTTCATCCAACTTCACAATTGTGTCCCACTTGTTGATTCTTCACCAAAAATTTACATTTGGTATCTTTATATTTCAAGCATGATATGTGGGAAAAGGTTGAAAAGTTCCAGGGGGCCGAATACTTTCGCAACGCACTGTATAGATAGATCTATCATCTATCGATATATATCTATCATCTATCTATTATCTATCTGTGTGTGTAAACATTATTCTTCAATGGAGTATGTAAATAAAGAGGTTGAACCAGAAATAGCATCACAATTCTTTTTTTTTTTTGGTAAATAATAGATTATTATTTAGCCTACAAAAATGCATACATATCCGCATGAAAAAACGCTAGAAAATCTGCAAAATAAACAGACATGCTGCGGTCTAGAGCGAAGCGCCACATGTGCGTATACGCGGCTCTGCCACCTGCATGTTTGAACACATAGTGGAAATGGAATTTCATAAAATCCCCTCCACTATGCTGTAACATCTGGACGTATTGGACATATGAATAAGGCCTTAGTCAGAGACTGGGAGAATAAAATCCATATAGTAATCCTACAATGTCTGCTGGACATGGGATAGGGAGAGTTTATAGTCCAGTTAGTACACAGACACCATACTTCTTGCTATTAACCAGTTAATGCTCTCTTGTCCACCACACTGCAGTGTCAAAAGAGGAAGACAGCGAGACAGGCAGCAACATCGCATCAGAGAGCTCGTGACCTCGAAACAGAAGAACCTCAGATCCTGGTATTGTGACATAATATTAAGAATAATATTTATTCATTGATATTGCGCTATTAAGGCCAGGTTCAGATTGTGTTTTGCTGCCCGTTCAGCGCATAGCTAATAGTTAACGGTATAGCATAACGCGATCGTGTTATACTATACCCGCTAGCGCAGATGATTCATCTGCGCTAGCGGTGACGGAGCCTCAGACGCTGTAGCCTGCGTCCGAGGCTCTGTCACAGAATCACGGCACATCGCGAGCGCATGCCGCTTTATGGCATGCGTTGCGATGCACTACATAATGTCAATGGCAGCGTTAATGGACTGTGTTACACCGCGTTATAATCTAACGGACTGCCTAAACTCAATCTGACCCCAGCCTAACCCCGCAGCACTTTACATACATCATCAACACTGTCCCCATCGGGGCTCACAATCTAAACATCCTATTAGTAGGTCTTTTGAGTGTGGTAGGAAACCCAGACAAACATGGGGAGAACATATAAACTCTTTTCAGATGTCATCCTTGTTGGGATTTGAACCCCAGACCTCAGTGCTACAAAACTTTTGCACTGACTACTGAGCCACTATATACAGTACTGAGCCACCGCGTACAGTGCTAACTACTGAGCCACTGTGCTGCCATAATAGCTATGCAAGAATATTTTTGCTGCCAGCATTGTATATTAGCTTCATTTCACCCCTTCAAACTTTTTATATGTGCATGTAGTTCTTTCCAAGACAAACTCCATAAATACCTTTATATGGTCAGTCCCTTTCTCCCATATTCAGAAATCAGCATTTCATATATAAATAATGCCTGACGACTATGGTGGATCATATCCCTCTGTCACTCCAGCTCTATTTCCCACAGAGTGCCACCTCCTTCACTGACAGCCTCTATGATGTGTTTCCTTCTGGAAAAAAAGAGCTGTAAGTCGATCAGGAAGAGGTGGCACTTAGCGGGTATAGAGCTGGAGCAACAGATCTACTCCCTCATTTGAATATGTATGCAAACCGATTTCAGATGAATGGACTGAACATGTAAAAATATTGCTGGAATTGTCTTTGAAAGAGCTAGATGGGCATACACATAGATTCGGACCCCTTACACATTCCCTATGGGACTTGCGAACATGTGCAGCACTTGCGGTTTTGCACTTATGGTGAGACAAATAAAACACAGCTAGCAGCGTTTTTTCCGTTGCTGCAAGTACCGCATTTGCGGGATCGCGGCAAAACCGCAAGTGCCGCACATGTCCGCAAGTCCCATAGGGAATGTGTTAGCAGCGGATTAATCAGCGTAACATCCAGAGTCAGCAACACAGAATGTAGATTTATTCATATCCAGGTTGAACAGCTTACAGCATGAAATGTGATCAGTCTGGTATCTGCTGTGGCTTGCAACATGGGAGCATTACAACAACAAGAAGGGAAGAGAAGGAGGGGGCATCCTGTCTATTCCTTTTTTTTTATTTTTTTGTCACTGAACTTTGTTAACAATCTCACAATATGTACAATATATCAAACAGTACAGTAGTAGTTGTTGCAATACATACAGATCAATATGCATTATTCCAACAGAATGATTGAGGCCGAATGCAGTGTTGCCATAAGTGATCCGTTTCGTGACAGATGTGGAAAAACTGACGGATCTGCCGCGAATGGCGAAAATCGCTGATGTGAAAGTAGCCTAAGTCACTGCCGACAGTGTCTGCATTAGTCATACTCGCCAATGGGGGGGCAGCACGAAAAGTGCCTAGGGCAGCATAAACTCTAAATACGGCCCTGTATGGCTGTTTTCTCCATTCTATGGCAGCACGTTATGTCCAATGTTCTGCTTTATCAGTTTGCTGCAATGAGTGACCTAAATGTGCAATCACTCTGTAATAACCTGCAGGAAACGAGGGATGCAGTCACACACGTGTAGGCAGAGCAAGGGTTGAACAGGCAGGGAGTGAGGGATTGTAGGGTGACGGCGAGGAATTGAGCAGAACTGGAAGGTTGGCAGGGTAGGTGAGTGATGAACGAGAGTTCAGTAATAAAGAGGTTAAACTTATCGGACTGTAGTCTTCTGTTGTGAGGCAGTACAGCGTTCCAACGGTGGCACTGGCAACAGCGGCGCGGGTCATCTCGATGCAGTCTCTGACAGGCGGGGTTCCAACGGTAGAATCGACAACAGTGGCACATGCAGACTCTCAAGTCTCTGTCCACGATGAAGAAACGGCATTCGGGGAAAATAACAGGATGCTGGATGGTGAGAGGGGTTCCTGCTCTCACCACTCTTAGCCACAAGTCCACACTCAGAACGTGTCACTGCAGGGACAGCGCCGCACTCATCGGTCAGTCCAGCTACTACTCTCAGGGGCTCAGATCTGTCGCTGCGAACACCGGGCCTGCACGCACTAGCGACTGTCTCAGACTTGTCAAGGGAATCTCCTCCATTCACAGAGGCTGGCGGGTCCACATTTGCACAGAGGGCGCTCACCACGTAATGTCGTTCTGTCTCAGTCCTCAGCAGAAGGGCTCTTTTGAGTATGTCGCCACTCGGGCAGAGCGGGTGCGGTACTCACTGTCTCCTAGTGTACGGCACCTGGCTTAGCTCCGAACTGCTGGCACAGCTCCGAACACTCCGCTCTGGTGGCACAGCCCCGCACACTCCGCTCTGCTGGCAAAGCTCCGCACACTCCCCTCTGCTGGAGCGGCAAATTCCCCCAGAATTATATTCTTCCTTATAAATGCCTCCCTCTTTCCATTTTATAAACATTTCTTTCTTCCTTTTTAGCATGTGCTTAAGTTCTGTGTTCATCCATCCTGGTTTCCTTAAATGCTTCCTATTCTTCCCTCTTTTCGGAATTGTTAACAATTGTGCTTTGAGAATTTCATTTTTCAAGATTTCCCATGCTTCCTGGACATTTTTATCCTTAAGAATATCCAGCCATTGGATCCCTCCAATTCTCTATCTGAATCCCTTAAAATCTGCCATTCTGAAATCTAACCTTGACGTCTGAGTCTTCACAGGTCTTCCTCCTCTAGTTATCCAAAATTCTAAAATACCATGGTCACTACCTCCTAGGATCCCAGCCACTCTTACCTCCTCAACCATTTGCTCCCTCATACAGTGTCAAACATGTTGTGCGCCTTCTCATTAGCGCTAAATATGCCATACTCCCTCAGGCTCCCTTCACATGTTTGTGTTTGCAGTACATGTGGAATCTGTTTCTTTCACGGACGCCACATGTATCTATTACAATCTATGGTACTGCACAAATGTACATGTTTGCTCGAACCGTATGTCTATGTAAACCACACAGAGACATGTCCATTTTTTTGTGAGCAGCGCAAATGACAATACAAGTATATGGGTCTGTGTAAAACGTGTACAGCACACGGATAACATCCATGCCTCATCTATGTGCTGCACGTGTTTAACATTGCAAAGTATAGGAGAAGCTTTGGAATTGATTTTTCTTATGCCATCCTGAAAAAAACGGGCGGCATTCGGAGAGCACATGGATGACACACTGATGGCACACAGATGGCATACTTATGGCACACAGATGCCAAACGGATGGCACATTGATGGCACACCGATGACACACTGATGACACACTGATGACACATAGAAGTCATACTAATGGCACACTAATGACAAACGGATGACACACTCATGACACACGGATGGAATACTGATGACACATGGATGGCACATCGATGACACACCGATGGCACACAGATGGCATACTGATGCTACACGGATGGCACATTGATGGCACACAGATAGCATACTGATGACACATTGATGGCACACAGATTCCACACGGATGGCACACCGATGGCATACTGATGGCACACAGATGCCACACGGATGGCACACAGATGGCACACTGATGACACACGGATCGCACACTGATGACACACAGATGCCACACTGATGACATACGGATGGCACATTGATGGCACACAGTACTCCCTGAGTACATCGACCAAAGTGTTAATTCTGGTTTGTATACCAGAATGTGTCCGGCCCATAGATCTTAACAGCACATTTACAAATATATAAAATATGTGGATTTCTCTGGATTAACACATTGGATCACAGATATAATTTTATTCAACTTTTTATGACCTAGATGCCCATATAGATGACCAAGGAGGGTTGATTCTACTGACAGATTCCCTTTAAGTAAGTTATTCATCAAACACATTGTGCCTTTATAAGGTATTCAGGAAAATACAGCTTCTGACACAGTTCATTTCCAAATTTTGGAGGGCATTCTGTAACAAGATGAATATTGAAGGGCCTTTTTCTACTATGTATCACTCAGAGAGCAATAGTCAGACAGAGCGTATAATGGAGTCACACCAGCGTATAGCATCCAATGCAATATATTAAAGGGAATCCGTCACCTCAATTTGGCACGGTATGTAAATGAGTTGTGTCCGGTCCGATGGGCGGTGTTTTGGCTCCTTCCCTCCAACCCTCCTTGGCCGCTGTAGGCAATCTTTCAGGTAATTTCTGTAGTTGTAGTAGAAATCTCTAATCGCGCGTGCGTAGTATGCTTTGCCCAACTGCGGGCAAAGCCAAAAAGCATTAGTGCGCATGTGCCAGTGAACTATGTCCCGGAACACAGAAAAGGCAGCAAAATACTTCCGTGACATAGGTCACCGGCGCATGCGCACTAATGCTTTTCGGCTTTGCCCGCAGTTGGGCAAAGTATACTGCGCAAGCGCGATTGGAGATTGCAATGCACACGCACGTAATCTGGACGACAACTACGGAAATTACCAGAAAGATTTCGTACAGCGGCCAGGGAGGGGTGGAGTTAAGGAGCCAAAACACCGCCCAACGGACCAGACACAACTCATTTACATACCGTGCCAAACTGAGGTGACAGATTCCCTTTAATGACCCTCTTCTCCTGCTCTTCTGTGAGCGAGAGCCAAGTGTCATGCTACTGTGATCCGATGCTCTCGCATGACAGGATCGGAGCACAGCTGCGAAGGAGACAGAGAAAGTAATTTCTCCATTTCCTCTGCTGTCGGCGACGGCAGGAATTGCACTGCATTCGGGTAATATCCGAGTGCAGTGTGATGTTTCACACAAACCCATAGACTTGTATAGGTGCAAGTGAGCCGAGTCTCGCTGCAAATAGCAGCATGCTGCCTGTGCTCTCAAATGCCAATTTGGCATGAGAACAAATCACGGATCTGAGCTGCCCCATAGAATAACACGGGGCCGAGTGCTATGTGATGTATTATAGCATAGCCCTGGGCCGTGTTGTACGGGAGTGTGTCTCCGACCTTAATCAGACACTGAAACAATATCTTCGGTGTTATGTATCCGATCTCCAATCCCACTAAGTGGAACTTCTCCCGTCAGCTAAATTTGCTATAAACCCCTTCACAAACCTTGATGTAAGTTTATGCTATGTTTAGGAAGGAGTTTACAACCGATTATGTAGACTTACGCCATGGTGATCATACGGTGCCCACAAGATCGCTGTTGAAGCTCTGCATAAGTGATGGCAAGGCAGAATAGAAAATCAGACTGCGGCTACGGTGGACAGGGAGCTTTGATATGGTGAGTATTAAGATTATTATTTTGGGGGCTATCGGGATACCATCGTATTGTATTGGGAACGCAATATATTGTATGTGGGACTATGGGGGGATCTGTACTGTACTGTGGTGGGACCATCATGCTGTGGGGAAACTGTGGCACCCCTGAGGGTTCAGTCGCCACAGAGGTACTGCACCTCCTCCTGAGGTGTGGTATCTCACCATCCAGGTAAGGTGGAAACACCTGACCACGCACCAACACCTGCATCCCACACAACACAGTAGTGTAGCAAAGCACCCTTTGGTGGCTCCCTGCTTGGAACACGAAGCGTGCTGGGAGGTGTGTGGAGTTTACCTTGCATCAAAAGAGCGGGAAGAGTTTAGGATTGGGTCAGTCAGTCAGTGAGTCTGACAGAGTCAGAGGAAGAGAGAAGATCTCCCGAGTGGGATGGATGAAGGAAGTGCTGCAGCCGACCTCAGTGATCTGGGTCCGCTGGCACAGGAGAGAGAGACATTATAGAAAGCCTGATTCTCCATATAAAGGAAAGGATTGTGCGGAACATAAGGAGAAAAGGAGGACTAAGGATTAGGGTTAGAAGAGAACCCTTCTCAAGTTCACAGCGCAAGGCCGAGGTCCGGTCCCCAAGGTTGTATGGATACTAATGATCCTGCAGCAGACACCGGAGGAATAGAAGTTGTCACCACTTTATTCCCACACAAGACTTGGGGGCACAAAAGCAACGATAGTGAGCCAGGACTTAGTAGCAAGGAGTCTCCGAAGCAGACTACAGCTGTCTGCCGTACAAGTAGAGTTCATAAGAACATCTGACAGGAGGAACCCCAGTGTAACTCAGTACTGGAGTACTTCACTAAAGGCGCAATAGGGAGACGTTCAGAAAAGGCACATGTTGGCGGAGTGTTGGAAGGGAGTACTTCATCTTGCCTGGAGGTTGACTGAGCTCCTGACCCGGAGGACATGGCACGGATGCGGGCACCTGTACCAGAGCAGACTGTGAGTAAAGCTTTGGAACTACATGCCCTCGTGTCCTCCACTTATTCCTTCGCCAACCTACTCAGCACTGCTACATCCCCTGCACCTGACACTACACCATCTACGTGTCACTTCACCTACACTGCCCTGGGACTACAGCCCTGCCTGTGGAGGGCTATAACATCCTTGCTGCACCACACCATCTGTCCCAGAGGATCTGTCTGCAGCGTCGGCTTCACATCTTCCTTGCCGAACACCACAGGTGGCGTCACGAATCACTTATAAACTTTCATCACCATAAGCACACTGAAACATTCCCCTTTTACAATGGGCGCCCAGGGCCATGGGCCGGGTCCCAGCTGCCGTGACATCTCCCATTGAAGCTCATCGGGCCCGGTACCAAGTACCCCGCCAGCCCTGGGAGGAAGACCCAAAATCAAATTACTGTGTGTGTCTGGAGGGGCGAGTGCTGTGAAGTGAGCATCATACTATGTGGGGGAGCCTGGGATTTAAAAATATATTTTCTTAGAAAATTGCTGACATGTTAAATACTTATTTCACCCACTGTATGTCATAATAATACCTCCTCACCTCGTCCCCAATGTGTCGGAGTCACGCAAGGTTCAGTCCTAGGGCCCCTGTTCTTCTCCATTTACACTTTCGGCCTGGGACAGCTCATAGAGTCCCACGGCTTTTAGTACCATCTCTATGCTGACGACACACAGATCTACCTCTCTGGACCAGATATCACCACCCTACTAACCAGAATCCCACAATGTCTAGCTGCTATTTCATCCATTTTCTCCCCTAGATTTTTAAGATTTAACATGGACTAAACAGAATTCATCATCTTTCCCCATTTAATTCGACCCCCCCAATGGACTTATCCATTAAAGGGAATCTGTTGCCTATTTTTTCCCCTATAAGATGCGCCCACCTCTCTGACTTTTCCCAGTGCCTGCGCACTGCAGTACCCTGCTCTTCCCTCAACAGGTCAGAGAATTATGCCTGCGCAGGAGCCACAACAGAAACAAGGAAGAGGACGCCATCGCTAGAAGATGGGAGGCACCGGACCCGGACCGCGACACTCATCAGACCCGGACCGCACCAGACCGCCCCCCCGGTGAGTATAATATTACTTGTTTTTCTTATCTTTCAGGATATATCAGGGGCTTATCTACAGCATTACAGAATGCTGTAGATAAGCCCATGATGGCGGTGGCCGCATCTCACAGGGGAAAAAATAGGTGACAGATTCTCTTTAAAGTAAATGGCTGCTCACTCTCCCCAGTCCCACAAGCTCACTGCCTTGTGGTAATCTCTGATCTCTACTTCAAACCACATATCCAAGCCCTTTCCACTTCCTGCCGACACAAAATTTTTTCCCGGATCCGTACATACCTAAACCAAGAATCTGCAAAAACCCTAATCCATGCCCTCATCACCTCCCTCCTTGACTACTGCAACCTCCTGCTCTGTGGCCTCCCCTCTAACACTCTCGCACCCCTCCAATCTATTCTAAACTCCGCTGCCTGACTAATCCCTGTCCCCCCGTTATTCCCCGGCCTCTCCTCTCTGTCAATCCCTGCACTGGCTCCCCATTACCTAGAGACTCCAGTTCAAAATCCTAACTATGATATACAAAGCCATCCACAACCTGTGCCCTCCATACATCTGTGACCTCATCTCCCGGTACTTACTTGCACGCAACCTCCAATCCTCACAAGATCTCCTTCTCGACTTCCCTCTTATATCCTCATCCCACAAACGCATACAAGATTTCTCCCATGCATCCCCCCTACTCAGGAACTCTCTACCACAACATATCAGACTCTCACCTACCGTGGAAACCTTTGAAAGGAACCTGAAGACTTACCAACCTGCAGTAACCACCGATCCACCAAACCGCTGCATGACCAGCTCTACCCTCGCCTACTGTATCCTCACCCATCCCTTGTAGATTGTGAGCCCTCGTGGGCTGGGTCCTCTCTCCTCCTGTACTAGTCATGACCTGTGTTGTTTAAGATTACTGTACTAGTCTTTTATTATGTACACCCCTCCTCACATGTAAAACGCCATGGAATAAATGGATCTATAATAATAAATAATAACAATAAATAATAATAAGACTTTTGGTCTGGCGTTCCAGTGATTTCTACGTATGCTCCTGCTCAGGGGCATTACTATCAGGAGGCAGACAGCAAAATCAGTATCATTACAGGGAGAGAACAGGAGACATTATTATAAGCAATCACAGGGGTAAGAAGGTACGGGGTCAATATTATTATTATCAAGGGTGAAGGAGAATTATTATAAGGAGGCATGGGGCATTATTTCTACATGCTGCTGTACTTAGATATAAGGAAGCATACGAGGGGCATTATTACTCTAAGTGTGCACAGAGGGAACATTATTACTGTGTAGGGGCATGGAGGAGGCACTGTTACTGTGGGGGACACAAAAAGAGGCAAGGATTACCATACAGGACGCAGAGGGGCACTATTACTGCCTAGGTTACTTATTATTGCACTACATGGTTTGTACAGGAATGGGGGAATCTATGGAGGGTAAAAGCTGTAAGTCAGACGTCTCTGTGTTACATTGTGCAGGGAAGAGTTATGGATTGAAGAAGTGATCATGCTGTTTTGGGCCGAATGGAAAATGGAAGGAAAAATGAATGACTGCGATTATTGAGAAAGTCTTTGGTGAGAACCTGCACAGTACAGATATATGGTCTACAGTGCACTTGTGCAAAACTGATAGTACCATTATATGGACACTGTATGGTGGTGATATCAGTACTAGTATGGTAGATACATTGATGATACCCTGATTATATGTAGGGGTGATGTCTCGGCCATACCAGACTTTGTGGAGTATATTAATTCCAATGATTATAATTTGAAATTTACATTTATGTGTAACAAAAATGAAATTTCCTTTTTGGATCTATTCTTGCAGGGTATTGCGGGTCAATTGATATCCACTTGTACTTATTCAAAACCGATGGCAGGTAATACTATCCTGCATGCCAATAGTGGTCATCCCAAACATACAGTGAAGTCAGCTCCTGTCGGTGAGCTTATAAGAATAAAAAGGAATTGTAATAATAACAATGGTTTGCAGCAGGAATTGTTCAAATCCTGTAACAAATTGAGTGACAGAAATTATCCTAACTGGATGTTGAATAGAGCTTTGAATTTAGTAAGGGATGATGGTTCTATATCAGAAAATAAGAAAGAGAAAAAAATCACCATGTCTAATAGTCCCTTTGTATGTTTTCAATATAGTTCCCAATTTAATGAAATCAAAGGAATCATAAATAAATTTTTACCATTCTTATATGAAGATCCTGTATTGGCAACAGTCTTAGAAAATGGTTGCAATGTGGTAGCACGTAGAGCCCCCACTTTAGGTAACATTTTATCTCCTAGTTTGTTTTCATCGCGAAAAAATATTGGTACCTGGTTAGACAATAAAGGGAATTATAAATGTGGAGGGAATAATTGCAGGACTTGCAAACACATGGTGAAATCTAAAATTTTTTATAATAATGATAATACCAAATCGTATAGAATAAATAGTTTTATTAATTGTAATTCGGATTTTATGGTGTATAAAATTAATTGCACCTTGTGTAATAAATCCTATATAGGTTGTACATCTAGGAAGTTGAAAACTAGGATAGTTGAACATTTGCATGATACTAGCTGAAGAGCCCGGTGCTGCCCGAGCATAGTAACTAATATGTATGACGGGCAGCACCGGGCATAGTAACTAACTGTGGTTAGTTATAACAAATTATAATTATCCTCCATCCCATTGTCTCGTGCCCATATACCCGTCACACATATCCACCATCCCATAGGCCCGTGCCCATATACCCATCATACATATCCTCCATCCCATAGACCCATGCCCATATACCCATCATACATATTCTCTATCCCATAGTCCCATGCCCATGTACCCATCATACATATTCGCCATCCCATAGTCGAGTGCCCATATACCCATCACACATCCTTCATCTCATAGTCCCATACCCATATACCCATCGTACATATCCTCCATCCCATAGTCCCGTGCCCATATACCCATCATACATATCCGCCATCCCATAGTCCCGTGCCCATATACCCGTCATACATATCCTCCATCCCAAAGTCCAGTGCCCATATACCCATCACACATCCTCCATCCCATAGTCCAATGCCCATATACCCGTCATACATATCCACCATCCCATAGGCCCGTGCCCATATACCCATCATACATATTCTTCATCCCATAGTCCCGTGCCCATATTCCCATCATACATATCCTCCATCCCATAGTCCAGTGCCCATATACCCATCACACATCCTCCATCCCATAGTCCTGTGCCCATATACCCATCATACATATTCTCCATCCCATAGTCCCGTGCCCATATACCCATCATTCTTATCCTCCATCCCATAGTCCCATGCCCATATACCCATCATACATATCCTCCATCCCATAGTCCCGTGCCCATATACCCGTCATGCATATCCTCCATCCCATAGTCCAGTGCCCATATACCCATCACACATCCTCCATCCCATAGTCCCGTGCCCATATACCGTCATACATATCCACCATCCCATAGGCCCATTGCCCATATACTCGTCATACATATCCACCATCCCATAGTCCAGTGCCCTTATACCCATCACACATCCTCCATCCCATAGTCAACCATTATGACATCATAATGAGCGGCGGGGCTTGCAATCTATGATGATATCAGCGTCGCCATGGCAACCATTGTGACATCATAATGAGGGGCGGGGCTTGATACGCACACACTGTTTCCCCATTATGCAAATAGGGGCATTATGACATCATAATGAGGGGCGGGACTTGACGCGCACACACTTTTTCCCCAGTATGTAGACAGGGGGAAAATTGTTTGGTGAATTGGAATGCGCGGGGTTAAAATTTCGCCTCACAACATAGCTTAGGATGCTCTCGGGGTCCAGACGTGTGACGGTGCCAAATTTTGTGGCTGTAGCTGCGACCATGCGGATGCCTATCCCGGACATACACACACACATACATACATACATACACACTTTGAGCTTTATATATTAGCTAACTAATGTGTCAGATGGGGTCCACAATGTTTCTTCCGCTGCCAAGCATTTTATTAATTTCCATTCTCGTAATGTCGTTTCTTTTCAGGTAACAGGCATTGAAAAAATCAGGAAATCTTCTAGGGGTGGTGATACCAGAAGGACACTGCTCACCCGGGAGGCTTTCTGGATTTTCAATTTGGAAACCAGATTTCCTGATGGATTAAATAAAAAGAACAAAATCATGTTCCACTATTGAATTTTCAAAGTATTTTCCATTCGAATAATGTTTTTTATATTCGTATGTTCTTCACCATATGTTTTCTTGTTGAATCATGTGAATTTTATATCATTCCGCTAATTGATATATGTAACATTAGTCAGAGAACCTTTTGGTCACATGATTTTTTAGTATTCAACAAAATCATATGAATTTTTGATGAAATTGTGACATTTTACATCAACAAATTTTTTTTACATTTATGTGGATACATCTTAAATGTTTTTTCTCTATAAATTTGATGTAATTCTTATGATCTCGTTATTTGGTGAATAGCATTTTTTAGAACAGGACCTTCTGGTCATGTGACATGTATTAGTTAGATGATTGGTTCCTGTCTCTTTTTATACTTGTGTGTGATCTTGACATGCCAGCTTTGATAAAGATCGCATGTAGTGATCGAAACGCGTCGCTTTATCGCTCCTGTGTGAGCTGATGCAGTCCTGGAGCTGATCTGTCTATTGTCCATGTTGGAATAAATTTTGGAAACTTGAATTTCGCTTGGAGCTGGATTTTTTTCTCTTTCTCTTCATGGAAATCGACCACTGCAGGATGGTGTTCCGCGCTCCTATTGAGTCGGTGAGCTGACTTTATATCTTTATTTAGATGTAAAAGCCTGCCTCACTGATCAAACCCATGGTTCTTCCCTCCATGCCTGAGTTTGAAACTGATGCTCAGCCTATGGTGTTGCCACATTAATTATTGCTAGGTAACTTACTTTTATGGTGAGATGCCCCTTTAAGATTCCATTCCCGGATTCCATGATGACATCACTGATGACATGTTAACATTCCACCACAAGATTCCATGATGACATCACTGATGACATGTTAACATTCCACCACAAGATTCCATTATGACATCATAATGCACCGCCACTACTTAACCAAGTGCTTACTGCCCAGCTGTCATTGTTGTCAGTGATTGGCTGCGAAGCTGGTGATATACTGACTGCGCTTGGATTTGTTTGAAATGTCTGACATTTCTTTAGATAAACTTGAGGTGTTGGCACTACTCCAGGAGATTCTTACCACCTATGACCCTGCCCTTGTGCTACCAATACCCGATGGCGTCCTCAGCTTCACTTACCGGCTGGTTATGAAGCTAGTGAGAGACTGCCTGACCAAATACCGCCGAGGTCGTATAAGCTCACAATATCTTGAGCATTTACAGATGAACATCAGGACCTTAGTACAACAGGTAAGTAACAGACAATCTGGGAAAAACACATAGCAATAATAAAGGATAATATTCATAAAATACAAGCTGGGGAGGGGGGCGGTGATAACGTGGGCCTGCGTGCTCTACAATGCCAGGGCTGAATTTTACTCCCAGTCCACCCTGGTTACAATATGTAAAAAAAAAAGTAAATGTTTACACATGTAAAGAATATTCAGCATTCAAAACCTGGTTAAAGTAATTTTTTGAGGGAAATACGGATATAAAAGCCTGATCAGAAGAGTAAAGCCATGGTTTTCCCTCTTTCCCTGATTCTGATGCTCAACCCATGATGTTGCCAACTTAATTGTTACTAGAATGTTACTAGGCAACTTCCCTTTATAGTGAGATGCCACTTTAACCCCTTCACCACATTGCGATTTTCCGTTTTTGTGCTTTCGTTTTTTTGCTCCCCTTCTTCCCAGAGCCATTACATTTTATTACCATCAATATAGCCTATGAAGCCTTGCTTTTTTGCAGGCCAAGTTGTAGTTTTTAATGACACTAATGATTGCATATATTGTACTTGAAAACTGGAAAAAAATTCAAGTGCGATGAAATTGCAAAAAAGTGCAATTCCACATTTGTTTTATTTAAAATGTTCACTAAATGCTCAAACTGACCTGGTAATGTGATTCTACAGGTCAGTACGAGAATGCAGATACCAATCATGTATAGGTCCTTTTTTACTTAAGTGGTGGAAAAAAACATCTGAACACTGGCCATAAGTCAGTGTTCATAAAAGATGATCAATGGTCAGGCACACTGTTCTTCTGCAGACCCCCGGCTGTCATGATAACTCACTGCAACCCCAGAATCATGTGACAAGGGCGCTGATGAGCGAGACTTGTGACACGGTTTTGGTCAGCACGTCTTAAATGCCGTTGTTAGTGATTGACAGCGGCATTAAGTGGTTGACAGCCTAAATCCATCTGCATCTATTTGCGGGACATAACAGCTGATCACACCATCAACTGTCATGTGTGGGTAGAGATGTGGGCTCTGGCGCTGCCTAAAAAAGACAGGGATACGACCTTGGACGAACCTATACTTTCAAAGTTGTAAATGGGTTAAGATTCCATCCGCGGATTCCATGATGACATCACTGATGAAATGTTAACATTCCACCCCAAGATTCCATTATGACATCATAATGCACCACCACTACCTACCCAAGTGCTTACTGCCCAGGTGTCATTGTTGTCAGTGATTGGCTATGAAGCTGGTGATATACTGACTGCGCTTGGATTTATTTGAAATGTCTGGAATTTCTTCAGATAAACTTGAGGTGTTGGCACTACTCCAGGGGATTCTTACCACCTATGCCCCTGACATTGTGCTACCAATACCCGATGGCGTCCTCAGCTTCACTTACCGGCTGGTTATGAAGCTAGTGAGAGACTGCCTGACCAAATACCACCGAGGTCGTATAAGCTCAGAATATCTTGAGCATTTACAGATGAACATCAGGACCATAGTACAACAGGTAACAGACAATCTGGGCAAAGCACATAAGACAATAATGAATAGTATTTACAAAATACAAGTTTATTTACATGAAATATGTATTTTGGCCGAGAGCAATATAATTTATAGCTTATATGAAATATCCATATATGTATTATTTGTAGCTGTAGATTGCAGGAGTAAAATGGTGACATAAATAGCATCCTATATTCTCTACTTTCTCTCATGATTTTCCTTTTTTGTTTATTTCCATTTTTATAGGCTGAAGAAAGATCCCAATATGGAGATTTGACCTTTTTTAAAGTATTGGCCATACAGTTCCTGATTGTACTAGGATATATAGCCCGCTCACTGAAGCTTTTGGTAAGAATCCGTCATCTTCTATATCTCATGTCTTTCTTGTCTGATCTCCTCCAGATTACTAGTCATATAGCAGATTGTCATATTTCTCATTTTAGAAGCCCCCTGTCCGCTCCAGGCAGAGACAGGATCTTTTATGGCAGCCTGTCTCTGCTCCATCCTCTGTGGTGACAGTCTGTACTGTGCTCAGTGGTGCGGACCTTTCATATCACATCTCTCTCGCTTTATCTTCACAATCTTCCTTCTTGTAAATGCTGCAGTTCTGGTAATAGATGTTATTGGAGAACTGTTGTATATACAAGTCCCTTATATATTAATGTGGATTTACTGGACGGAGCGGCCGTGTATATTCCCCGCCATTATGTAAATCCAGGTTTAGTCCATCCTGTCTTTTGTGTACTGTAATTTAGTATTTGTGAATTGTTATATTAATTGCACATATTATATCCATCAGAGAGCACCGGACAGTGGCTCCAAAAAGGGGCAACACCGAAATATCGCTGACCCCAATACCAGTGAGCCAGGGCTAAAACGTGATCTGATTGAAGGTAAGCTGATCATCTCGTATTCCTACAAATATTGATATTATGGAGACACCAGAGAATATATAAATTTACTCTTCATCCTCTGTATGAGGCCGGTGACGGCTCCTGAACCTCCTATAGACTGTAATGGAGAGGGCTCATACAATTCTGAAAACCCCTCTGGTTCTCTCTTCTGGGATCTTCTCAGCCCCAAAATGCACAGAGGACCTCACAGGCTCCCCATCCAAGTCACTGTCAGATCCCAAACAATCACACATTTATGGTAGAGCATATCTATCTATGGATGTGCCATAAGTATATACAGTATGTGCAGAATATCCATAGAACTAGTATTATACCATTCACTTGTCTTTCCTTCCTTATATCGATGTGTTATATATTCAGTTCTGATATCGTCTAATACATGATGTCTCATTATTTTATCATTATATTAGAGACAACAGAGCCGGCAACTGCTGAAGGTGGAATATCTGAGACACCAGAGATCCCCGAATCTGCCAGTGTAAGTATCAGAGAATACATCTGTATATCATCAGATAACGGGGTATGAATTACACATCACATGTTACACCCCAGAGTACAGTGGGTTAACTCTATTCTTAATGTAGATTGGACCTATTATTATTATTCCTGTCTCCTCTGTGTGATGTCCCTTACCATCCCCTCCAGTACAGTGATATATGTGTATAGAGGATATCCCTATAATATAATAGTGTCTGGGGAGCGTCCTGCTGGTATCATGTCCTCTACATCTGCTGCAGTGTAATCAGCAGGGACAGAATGTAGAGAAGTTCTTGCATCTGCAGCTTTTATTTTCCTACAACTTTTATGTCTCATTGTCATTTCTTATTCTTCTAGGCCGTGATCAGATCATTGACCCCTATGATAAAACCAAGTAAGAGCGACTATACCCAGATCAAAGAGATCAGCAGTGGATCTTATGGGTGAGCGTTATGGATAATCTACATTTTTCCCAAACTCCTTATGATGATGCCTCAGTCTATATGTCCTGCCTTAAGGAAATTCCTGTATATTAGTCCATGTCTAAGGCTATGTACCCACGTTGCAGAGATGCTGCGGAAATTTCCGCAGCATTTCCGCAACTCCTGCTGCGGGAAAAAGGCATGGAATTCGAATGCGTTTTTCCAGCAGAAAACAAGCGTTTTTCACGCGATTTTTGCGTGCGGAATTCCAGCGCATTCCAAGCGATTTGAAGCATCGCTTGGACTGTGATTGACAGGTTGGTCACACTGATCAAACATATTGTTTGACAAGTGTGACCAACTTTTTACTATTGAGGCTGCCTATGCCACATCAATAGTAAAAGATTGAATGCTAAAAATAATTTAAAAAAAAATTGTGATAAACTCACCTTCCGGCGTCCGACGCAGTGTTCCCGATCCTCGCGATGCTCCCGTTCCCAGCGATGCCTTGTGACAATGACCTTTGATGACATAGCAGTCTCACGATACTGTAGCTGTCTCACAAGACCGCTATGTCATCACAGGTCCTTGCCGCAAGGCATTATAGGGAACGGAGCTGGCGGGAGCATTGGTAAGGCTGCGCGGGACTCCAGAAGGTGAGTATAACCCGATTTTTTATTCTTTATTCTTTTTTTTACAGGGATATGGTACCCAGGGCCTGGAGGACAGTCTCCTCTCCTCCAGACCCTGGGTACCATCCGCACATGATTCGCTCACTTTGCGCATGGTGGGCATAGCCACATGCGGAAAGAAAGCAGAACTCATGCATTCCAATGTGTGCAGAATTGCGGCGATTCTTTGCGGAATTGCGGCGATTCTGGAAAAATAATGAGCCTGCTGCGTTTTTTTCCGTTATGCAATTCTGCCATGGAAAAAAATGCAGCATTAGCACAGCATGTGCGGAATGCCATAGGAATGCATGGGGGGCGTTCTGTATGCATTTTCGCAGCATTTTCATGGCGAAAAATGCGGCAAAAATGCATACAATCCGCAACATGGGTACACAGCCTTAATGTTACTGTTGTCCAAGATCTGTAACATTTTTATTTTTTCATCCCATAGAGCTTTGTAAAGACTTGTTTTTTGTGGGTCGAGCTGTTGTTATCGATACCACTTTGCACTAGATCTAATCTACATCTAGTCGTCTGGTCCATGTCTACTTGTCACAATTCAGCTCAGTTATCATGTGATATGGATGAAAACCTCCCATAAGCGATCATTCATGCTGAGTTATTTTGTGCCTTTCCAGACATTGATTTCTAGTGACGGCCATACATCTAGTACTAACTATTAGTGATGAGCGAGTATGCTTGTTACTCGAGATTTCCGAGCATACTCGGGTGATCTCCGAGTAGTTTGGGTGTGGTCGGAGATTTAGTTTGTGTCACCGCAGCTGCATGATTTGTTGGCTGCTAGACAGCCTGAATAAATGTGGGAATTTCCTAACAAACAGGCATTCCCCACGTGTATTCAGGCTATCCAGCAGCCGCAAATCATGCTGCTGCGGTGACACAAACTAAATCTCCGAGCACGACCAAACTACTCGGAGATCACCCGAGTATGCTCAGAAATCTCGAGTAACGAGCATACTCACTCATCACTATTAACTATTAGTACAGAAGATCATTTGACATATAGACAGACTGTTAGTAAGAATTCTGTATAAATTATGGATTTTTCTCCTCTACAGGGCCGTCCACTTAGTGCGTCATAAAGACACAAACAAGGTATTCGCCATGAAGAAACAAGCCAGGCGCGAACTGGAGGTTCCAGAGTATCTTGAAATGGCCTATCTGGAAAGGGACATCGCAATATTCGCTGATTGTCCCTTTGTTGTCTCCACACTTTGCTCCTTCCCAACTAAACAAAATCTGTGTATGGTCATGGACTTTGAAGCAGGTAAGACATATCCATTGTATCTCTATCCAGCCCATTTCTGCTTAAATATATAAAGCTACCAATGTATTTATATCTCATTAATCTACATGCTCAGAAGACCAGTTCAGGAGGGTTACCTCTTTCTGACAGATAATAATTTTCATTGCTTCTTATTGCATTTTTTTCTGATGTTGGGGGAACAAAAACACTGCTATTCCACCTGAGATTATTTGTTTTTTTATTATTTATTTTGAATGGAGAAAAAGTGATTTTTATATTTAATTTTCTTTCCCCAAATATTTTTATTATTATTTTATATTTTGGTCTCCATAAGGGGCCTGAACTTGTGATTATATAATCGTAATTACTATGTACTGTAATATGGGCATTGCAGAGTATGGTGAAAATCTTGGTCCCCTATGAAGCCGAGCTACACACTGACCTTCACAGAAGCACCATAATGGCAAGGACAGTCGTCTTCCACAGACACTCAGCAGCCATAGCAAACCACTGACATGGAATGGGGGCGATGAGCGCTTAGAGCAGCTCGCCTCCAGGTCACCTGCTGTAAATGCCGCTGTCAGAGATTGACAGTGTAATGTAAGAGTTTACCAGCAGGGGGCAGATCTCAGCTCTCTTTTTGCATAGGATTACTCTGCAGTATACAGCATACGCTCTACATCACACAGTGTATCTCTATGATTGACTCCCTGCCCCAGTGTCTCAGCTTATTTCTCATTCACACTCATCATGTGTAACCATTGTGGTCGTAAATGGCTGCACATCCAGTTGGAAGAATGTCTCAAGTGGGGTACCACAGGGCTCTGTCCTGGGCCCTGTATTGTTCAACATCTTTATCAACGATTTAGATGAAGGAATTGAGGGTAAACTGATTAAATTTGCTGATGACACAAAGCTAGGAGGGATAGCTAATACTAGAGAAGAGAGAGAGGGGATTCAAAAAGATTTAAATAAACTGGAGAAGTGGGCAGCAACTAACAGAATGGTTTTTAACAGGGAGAAATGCAAAGTACTACATCTGGGCAATAAAAATGAAAAAAGCATATATAGAATGGGAGGAATAGGGCTAAGTGACAGCACATGTGAAAAAGACTTGGGTATACTAATAGATCACAGACTGAATATGAGTCAACAGTGTGATGCAGCAGCAAAAAAGGCAAATGCAATTCTAGGATGTATTAACAGAAGCATACAGTCTAGATCACGTGAAGTAATTATTTCCCTCTACTCCTCTTTGGTCAGACCTCATCTGGAATATTGTGTCCAATTTTGGGCACCACATTTTAAAAAAGACATCTACAAACTGGAGCAAGTTCAGAAAAGAGCGACCAGAATGGTGACCGGTCTGCAAACCCTGTCTTATGAGGAAAGGTTGCAGGATTTGGGAATGTTTAGTTTGCAAAAGAGAAGACTGAGAGGAGACTTAATAGCTGTCTACAAATATCTTAAGGGCTGTCACATTGTAGAAGGATCAACTTTATTCTCATTTGCACAAGGAAAGACTAGAAGCAATGGGATGAAGCTGAATGGGAGGAGACACAGATTAGATATTAGAAAAAACTTTTTGACAGTTAGAGTGATCAATGAGTGGAACAGGCTGCCACGAGAAGTGGTGAGTTCTCCTTCAATGGAAGTCTTCAAACAGAGGCTGGACAGACATCTAACTGGGATGATTTAGCGAATCCTGCTTTGAGCAGGGGGTTGGACCAGATGGCCCAGGAGGTCCCTTCCAACTCTACGATTCTATGATTCTATGAATTTATATTGTAACAAACCCTCACCTGTCATATTTGCTTTCTACTCTAGGAGGAGACTGTCAGCATCTCCTTGACATATATGGTCATTTCACCCTCCGCTGGACCCACTTGTACATTGCAGAAACGGTTGTTGCTGTGGAATATCTGCACAGCTATGGTGTGGTTCACCGAGACCTGAAGCCTGAGAAGTAAGTGAACGCTGCAGTATAATAAAGGGACAGACAGTTATAGTTTGGTATACAGTCTGTGGGGTATTACTTAGGGCTGACAATGTCTTTTCTTTCACAGCCTCATGATATCATCAACTGGACATATCAAAGTCACCGATTTTGGGATTTCAAAACTCGGACTCATGAGACCAACATCAGACATCTACAAGGCTCGAACTAAAGACATCACCAGAGAGTTCCCTGATGATGGGGTTAGCTATACATAAAAAACTTATTCTTTACAGATCTGATCTATTTCTGCTTCTATCATATTTTCTCACATGGAAAATGTTTCCACTGATATTACTTGTCACAGTTATTTTCATTTATCATCTTCTCATTGTTCTGTTGGTTTCTAGACGACTGGCGCCTTGTATTATACAGCCCCAGAAGTCTTATTAGGGGTGGGCTACGGAAGGCCTATTGACTGGTGGTCAATAGGGATCATCACATATCAATTTCTTACTGGCGATGTGCCATTTGAAGGAAGACACAAAAAGGATATGTTAAAGAGAATCACCACGGGTAAGTAAAATAATCTGAATGCTGTGTGATGCCATAGTAATTTGGTTCAGTTGTTAGGTTCATTCTTTGGTTTAGTTACTTGTTGTTTTTGATAGCTTTTTTAAATGATAGTAAATGTAGAGACTTTCTTTTCTGTAACATTTACTTTTTATATAACAGAAGACATCACTTTGAAATTTAAAAATCATGCTGTTCATCCCAAAGCTCAAGACTTCATTACTCAGCTGCTCATAAAAGATCCAAGACATAGACTCGGGACAGGTAATGTATATAGTAGTATTAATAATGACTTATAACTCCTCTGTGACCTGACAAATAGATCATTTCCATGAGGATCAGCACTGCGGTCTCTGCGTTACCTCCTTGTCCATTCCCCATTCTTCATGCCATGACTTACAGTATATTTTGGCTCTGCTATGTCTTCAGTTTAGATTACCATAAAATGTACAGTCTTCCTAACATTGTCTGGATCACTTTTTTCTTGTCTTCCATTTCTAGGAGGAGCAAATGAAATCAAGAGTCATCCATTCCTGAGTAAGTTAGACTTTGAGAATCTTGAACATCGGCAGCCAGTGTTTAGGCCATTTGTTATGTCAGAGGAGGACACCAACTACTTTGACAGTAAGTAGAATGAGACGTCATCGGGTGAAAGCTGCCGTTTAAACGTCTTGTCTTTTATTTTATGTGACATTATGTTCCCATCATTATTAGTAATAACATGGTGACTGTGATTATATTAATAATCTCTGATAATACTTGTATTTTGTAGCTGATATTGAGAGACCAAAACATATGGATTCAGATGATGGTGACACAAGTGAGAAGGTCGGTGACTGGCCAGAAAGCCTAAACTATGTGTCATCTTCTCAAAGACTTTCTAAGGTGAGTATGTGATCAGTAAATCCACAAAACTATAGCTAAAATACTATGAAAATACTATATATATATTTATATTTAATTTTACTCTGTGTATTTTAGCTATATGCAACCGATACCAGGATGATGAGCGATGAGGACGATGAGCCATCTCCAGATTGTTCTCTAGAGAGCAGCACAAAGCACTCAGACGTGTGAGTAGATTATTATTACAGGGTATAGTACTGATATATCTTCAGAATACCAAATACAAGACGCATATGACACAATACTAAATCCAGAACCCACCGCCCCATGATTGATCATCACTGTGGGGTCTGGCTTGTGATAACGCTGGTGATAACAGCTGATCATTGTGACCAGCCTTTCATTTCCATTTCATTAAAGCCCTTTATTACTAGCTATTCTTCATTCTTGCTGATAGAAGGCAGTCCTGTGCAACGTATCTCCTCCATTTTATCCAAGTGTCCTAATTGCCCATACAGAAAGGAGTCTTTTTATTTTTCATTGCTTTCACTTGTAATTTATTTATTTTTTCTTCTACTAAACAGGCAGAAAGAATCTTCTCCAACTAGAAATGATGGTGATAACCAGTGTTTCACTACTGAAAACAAGTCACCCTCTCCCATATTGTCAGGTATGTGCAGGTCTATAGGACATCTTGTTGTCGTCACCGATCATAAGATGTAATGTAAATGTTACAGGAGGGCTCAGAAAATCACTGCTTTTTTGTGCCTTTAAAATAAACAACAAGCCAACACTTTAATGTATAAAATTCTCACTCTTATGTGCTGCGCATTAAAGGTATAAGGGGCCATACAGTCTGGTGCCTGATACTGATCACGAATGCTCTGCCCATGGCTCAATCAGGCCCCAAACCAACCCTATATATACCCTTAATGTGACACAGATGTTTTAACCCCTTAACACCCAAAGCTTTTTTCGGTTTTGCGCTTTCGTTTTTTGCTCCCCTTCTTTCCAGAGCCATAACTTTTTTAATTTAAGGTCAATATGGCCGTGTGAGGGCTTATTTTTTGTGGGACGAGTTGTACTTTTGAAAAATACCATTGCTTTTACCAAGTCATGTAACAGAAAGCGGGAAAAAAATTCCAAGTGCAGTAAAATTGCAAAAAAAGTGCAATCCCGCACCTAATTTTTGATTGGCTTTATTGCTAGGTTCACTAAATGCTAAAACTGACCTGCGATTTTGATTCTCCAAATCATTATGAGTTCATAGACACCAAACATGTCTAGGTTCTTTTTTATCTATGTGGTGAAGAAAAATTCCAAACTTTGCAAAAAAAAAAAAAATTGCGCCCTTTTCTGAGACCCGTAGCATCTCCATTTTTCGTGATCTCAGGTTGGGTGAGGGCTTATTTTTTGTGCACCGAGCTGATGTTTTTAATGATAACATTTGTGTGCAGATATATTCTTTTGATCGCCCGTTATTGCATTTTAATGCAATGACGCGGCGGCAAAAACCCCCCACAATTCTGACGTTTCGATTTGTTCTCTCGCTCAGCCATTTAGCGATCGGGTTAATCCTTTTTTTAGTGATAGATCGGGCCATTCTGAACATGGCAATACCAAATATGTGTAGGTTTGGTTTTTTTTATAGTTTAGTTTTGAATGGGGAGAAAGGGGGTGATTTAAACTCTTGTTTTTTTTAATTTTTTAATATTTTTAAAAACTTTTTTTTATTTTGGCATGCTTCAATAGCCTCCATGGGAGGCTAGAAACTACCATGACTCGATCGCCTCTGCTACATAGAGGAGATGCATAGATCACCTCTATGTAGCAGAATTACAGGTGTGCTATGAACGCCGACCACAGGGTTGCGCTCATAGCAATCCGGCATCAGCAACCATAAAGATATGACTCTAATCTTATAGGAGTTTATCATTGATTTGTTTTTCTTACTTTTTTATATGATTTTCCAGTTGAGAAGAAAAATATATCTGCATTAAACTTGGGAGAAGAGAAAAACCCAGAAATAGTGGCAGAGACAGAACCTAGCAGTGGTAAGTGTGACAATAAGGTCTATGTTGTCTGATGTCGACAACTGGGAATAATTGAGGAGGAGGATATATTATATGTCAATGGTGGGATTTTCACATCTATGACTGACAATAATCATTGACTTGTTTTTCTTACTTTTTTATATAATTTTCCAGTTGAGGCGAAAAATACCTCTGCATTAAAACTGGGAGAAGATCAAGACCCAGAAATAGTCGCAGAGTCAGAGCCTAGCAGAGGTAAGTGTGACAATAAGGTCTATGTTGTCTGATGTCGGCGACTGAGAATAATTCACGAGGAGGGTATATTATATGTAGTGATGAGCAATTGTGCTCGTTACTCGAGCTCTTCTAACATGTTCGGGTGTTCACTGAGTAGTTTGGGCGTGCTCGGGAAGCAAGTTTTAGTCCCCGCAGCTGCATGATTTGAGACTGCTAGACAGCCTGAATTCATGTGAGGATTTCCGAAGAAACTGGCAATCCTCCCCACATATATTCAGGCTATCTAGCAGCTGCAAATCATGCAGCTGCGGGGACTAAACCTTAATTCACGAGCACGCTCAAAAGGCTTAGAGAACACCCGAGCATGCTGGAGTAACGAACACACTCCCTCATCACTATTTGTCAATGGTGGGATTTTCACATCTATGACCGACAATAATCATTGACTTGTTTTTCTTACTTTTTTTATATGAATTTCCAGTTGATACAAAAAATACATCTGCATTAAAACTGGGAGAAGATCAAGACCCAGAAATAGTAGAGACAGGACCTAGTAGAGGCAAGTGTGACAATAAGGTCTATGTTGTCTGATGTCGGTAACTGAGAATAATTCATGAGGAGGATATATTATATGTAGTGATAAGCGAGTGTGCTTTTCCTCGAGTTTTCCGAATATGCTCGGGTGTTCTCTGAGTAGTTTGTACGTGCTCGGAAATCAAGTTTTAGTCCCCGCAGCTGCATGATTTGAGACTGCTAGACAACCTGAATACATGTGAGGATTTCCAAAAAAACATGCAATCATCCCCACATGTATTCAGACTGTCCAGCAGCTGCAAACCATGCTGCTGCGGGGACTAAAATTTAATTTCCGAGCATGCCCAAAATACTCAGAGAACACCTGAGCATGCTTGGAAAACTCAAGTAATGAGCACACTCGCTCATTACTACATATAATATATCCTCCTCTGGAATTATTCTCAGTCGCCGACATCAGACAGTCAGTCCCCGCAGCTGCATGATTTGCAGATGACAGCCTGAATACATGTGGGGTTGCCGTTCTTTAGCAAAAATCCCCACATGTATTCAGGCGTTCCAGCAGCCGTAAATAATCCGGCGGCGGGGACTAAAACTTAATTCACGAGTACGCTCAAAATACATGGAGAACACCCGAGCATGCTCGGAAAACTCCAGTAACGAGCACACTCGCTCATCACTATAAGTCAGTGGTGGGATTTTCACATCTATGACTGACAATGATCATTGACTTGTTTTTCTTACTTTTTTACATGAATTTCCAGTTGTGACAATAAATACATCTGCATTAAAACTGGAAGAGCAAAACCCAGTAATAGCAGCAGAGACACAACCTAGCAGAGGTAAGTGTGACAATAAGGTCTATTTTGTCTGATGTCGGCGACAGAATAATTCAGAAGGAGGATATATTATATGTCAATGGTTGGATTTTCACATCTATGACTGACAATGATCATTGACTTGTTTTTCTTACTTTTTTACATGAATTTCCAGTTGTGACATTAAATACATCTGCATTAAAACTGGAAGAGCAAAACCCAGTAATAGCAGCAGAGACAGAACCTAGCAGAGGTAAGTGTGACAATAAGGTCTATTTTGTCTGATGTCGGCGACAGAATAATTCAGGAGGAGGATATATTATATGTCAATGGTGGGATTTTCACATCTATGACTGATAATGATCATTGACTTGTTTTTCTTACTTTTTTACATGAATTTCCAGTTGAGACAAAAAATACATCTGCAATAAAACTGGGAGAAGAGCAAGACCCAGAAATAGTAGTAGAGACAGAACCTAGCAGAGGTAAGTGTGACAATAAGGTCTATGTTGTCTGATGTCGGCGACTGAGAATAATTCATGAGGAGGAGATGTTAACTCCCAGTGATACGATTGCCACATGTATGATGACTGACAATGATCACTGACTTGTTTTTCTTACTTTTTTATATGAATTTCAAGATGAGACAAAAAATACCTCTGCATTAAAACTGGGAGATGATGAAGACCCAGAAATAGTCCCAGAGACAGAACCTAGCAGAGGTAAGTGTGACAACAAGGTCTATGTTGTCTGATGTCGGCGACTGAGAATAATTCACGTTGAGATGTTAACTCCCAGTGATACGATTGCCACATGTATGATGACTGACAATGATCATTGACTTGTTTTTCTTACTTTTTTTTATATGAATTTCAAGATGAGACAAAAAATACCTCTGCATTAAAACTGGGAGACGATGAAGACCCAGAAATAGTCCCAGAGACAGAACCTAGCAGAGGTAAGTGTGACATTAAGGTCTACATTGTCTGATGTCGGCGACTGAGAATTATTCACGAGGAGATGTTAACTCCCAGTGATATGATTGCCACATGTATGATGACTGACAATGATCACTGACTTGTTTTTCTTACTTTTTTATATGAATTTCAAGATGAGACAAAAAATACCTCTGCATTAAAACTGGGAGATGATGAAGACCCAGAAATAGTCCCAGAGACAGAACCTAGCAGAGGTAAGTGTGACAACAAGGTCTATGTTGTCTGATGTCGGCGACTGAGAATAATTCACGAGGAGATGTTAACTCCCAGTGATACGATTGCCACATGTATGATGACTGACAATGATCATTGACTTGTTTTTCTTACTTTTTTATATGAATTTCAAGATGAGACAAAAAATACCTCTGCATTAAAACTGGGAGATGATGAAGACCCAGAAATAGTCCCAGAGACAGAACCTAGCAGAGGTAAGTGTGACAACAAGGTCTACATTGTCTGATGTCGGCGACTGAGAATTATTCATGAGGAGGAGATGTTAACTCCCAGTGATACGATTGCCACATGTATGATGACTGACAATGATCATTGACTTGTTTTCTTACTTTTTATATGTATTTCTAGTTGAGAAGAAAAAAAACTCTGCAATAAAACTGGTAGAAGAGGAAAATGCCAAATTAGAAGAAGAGCGAAAACCTAGAAGACGTAAGTGTGATAATAAGGTCTATGTTGTTTGATGTTGGCCAGTGAGAATAATTCATGTGGAGAAGATGTTATCTGTCAGTGGTGGGATTGTCACATGTATGATGACTGACAATGATTCCTGTTCCTCTGCACAGTTAAGGTTTCTCTACCGTCCTGCCACAATGAAACCAAAGCAGTATCCTCTAATATGGAGTCCCATTACTTACATTAGTTTTATATCTCTTCTCCTAGGATCCATCTTCCGCCGGATTATATCATCCTGCCAGCGTGGATTATCCAGGGCCGGTCGCAGCATCAGAAGATGCATTTGCCCAATCTCTGATTAGGGCACCATATACATCTAGTACAGCAAGTCCATCATCAAAGCTGTACTTGGGCAGCACGGTGGCTCAGTGATTAGCACTGTTGCTTTGCAGCACTGGGATCCTGGGTTTAAATGTCACTAAGGAAAACATCTGCAAGGAGTTTGTATGTTCTCCCCGTGTTTGCGTGGGTTTCCTCCGGGTACTCCGGTTTCCTCCCACACACCAAAGACATACTGATAGGGAATTCCTAATATAAAAAAATAAAATTAAAATTCTGAATTAATGTTCCTTTGTAATAGAATATTTCTGAAATATATGGCATACCAATGCTGTACGTCGTACATGTTTGAAGTACCCTCATGAAGTTTTGTTTTTTCACTAAACGTGTATGTATTGTAGTGTGGTGGGGTAATATACTTCCCTACTGCCGTCTTCTCTGAGATCAAGCTCTGTCCGGCTCCTCTTTTGTGTGATGTCATAGCTACATAGTTACATACATAGGTTGAAAAAGACCTAGGTCCATCAAGTTTAACCTTTCTCCACCAATTGTCCATTTTGTCACTAAATTAAATATAACCACAATGTTATGTGTATTGAGGGAATCATCCAGCCCTGGTTAAAAGCTGTTGTAGTGTCTGCCATTACTAGTTCTTGTGGTCGGCATTCCACAGTCTGACTGCTCTAACTGTAAATAACCCTTTCCAATTTAGCTGTCAGAATTGCCAGTCATCGCTCTTCGGCTCACTCTATGCTCTCGGTGTGAGCGAGAAGTTTCTTCTATAATGCAAGCCTATGGGGCCTTGCTCTGACGCTCCATAGGCTTACATTGATAAAGGCAACCTGTCTCCTCATTTTTCAGCTATAAGCTGCGGCCATTGCCTTTCGGGGCTTATCTACAGCATTCTAGAAAGCTGTAGAAAGGCAGTGGCCGCAGCTTATAGCTGAAAAACGAGGTGACAGGTTCCCTTTACTCACTGCATACTTGCCGATGTGGGAGATGCTGTGACCTGGTCATCATCTAGCCGTGACAATTATTCCCTTATAAAAACTTCTAGAGACATGCATAACTGGTAGGACTTGGGCATCCTAAGACAGTCCTACTTGGACTATATTCACGTTGGACTATGATCAGTGGCTCTGTCAGTATTTGTGTCTGAAGCCTCGGAGAATGGGATTCAGATGTTCGCACCAACAGGAACACTGACTATAATGATGCAGGCAGAGTCAGTGTTCTATGTTGGCATCATTATATGCCTATTTGAGGCAGGCACCAAGACGCCATCTTAGTGTCTGCATCAAAAAGGCATACGAGTCCAAAAATTATGTCCTACAGAGCACACAGCGACTCCATCTACATCATTATAATCAATGGCTTCATTAACACAAACAGCGGAAAACGTTTTTCTAGGGCTTTAGCTGCAAGCTCCCGACCGTAGACAAATACACAATGTGAACTTAGATTAAGTAATTAAGTTATAGCCATCAAGAAGAAAGAAAAAAAAATGGATCGAGCTCACTGCTTGTAGTCCAAATGGAGATCGTAAAGAATAACTTTTGAATAGTCTGTGGTCAGGCGCATGAGTCGAGATACATACCAGGCTGGCTCCATAGTCAAATAGCTTCAAAAAGTAGTAGTAGTATACACCGTGTACAGAATTATTAGGCAAGTTGTATTTGAGAGGATACTTTTTATTATTGAATAACAACTATGTTTTCAATCAACGCAAAAGACTCATAGATATCAAAGCTTAATATTTTTGCAAGTTGGAGTGTTTTTTTTTGGATTTGGCTATTTTAGGAGAATATCTGTTTGTGCAGGTAACTATTACAGTGCAGAATTATTAGGCGACTTAATAAAAACCAAATATATACCCATCTCACTTGTTTATTTTCACCAGGTAAACCAATAGAGCAACACAAAATTTAGAAATAAACATTTCTGACATTCAAAAACAAAACAAAAAAAAAAATCAGTGAGCAATATAGCCACCTTTCTTTACGATAACACTCAAATGCCTTCCATCCATACATTCCGTCAGTTGCTTGATCTGTTTACGATCAACATTGCGTGCAGCAGCCACCACAGCCTCCCAGACACTGTTCGGAGAGGTGTAATGTTTTCACTCCCTGTAGATCTCACATTTTATGAGGGACCACAGGTTCTCTATGGGGTTCAGATCAGGTGAACAAGGGGGCCATATCATTATTTTTTCTTCTTTTAGACCTTTACTGGCCAGCCACACTGTGGAGTATTTGGATGCATGTGATGGAGCATTGTCATGCATGAAAATCATGCTTTTCTTGAACGATACCGACTTCTTCCTGTACCACTGCTTGAAGAAGGTGTCTTCCAGAAACTGCCAGTAGGTCTGGGAGTTGAGCTTCACTTCATCCTCCACCCGAAAAGGTTCATCTTTGATGATACCAGCCCATACCAGTACCCCACCTCCACCTTGCTGGCGTCTGAGTCGGAGTGGAGCTCTCTGCCCTTTACTGATCCAGCCTCGGGCCCATCCATCTGGCCAATCAAGAGTTGCTCTCATTTCATCAGTTCAAAAAACCTTAGAAAAATCAGCCTTAAGATATTTCTTGGCCCAGTCTTGACATTTTATCTTTGGTTTCTTGTTGAAAGGTGGTAATTTTTCAGCCTTCCTTAGTTTGGCCATGTCCCCGAGTATGGCACACCTTGAGATTTTTTATACTCCAGTAACGTTGCAGCTCTGAAATATGGCAAAACTGGTGGCAATTGGCATCTTGGCATCTTCATGCTTGATTTTCCTCAATTCATGGGCAGTTATTTTGCGCCATTTTTTATCAACACGCTTCTTGCGACCCTGTTGGATATTTGCCATGAAACGCTTGATTGCTCGGTGATCACGCTTCAAAAGTTTGGCAATTTCAAGACTGCTGCATCCCTCTGCAAGACATCTCACAATTTTTGGCTTTTCAGAGTCCGTCAAATCTTTCTTCGGACCCATTTTGCCAAAGGAACGTAAGTTGCCTAATAATTAAGCACACCTGATATAGGGTGTTGATGTCATTAGACCACACCCCTCCTCATTACAGAGATGCAAATCACCTAATTTACATAATTGGCAGTTGGCTTTCAAGCCTATACAGCTCGGAGTAGGACAACATGTATAAAAAGGATGATGTGATCAAAATACTCATTTGCCTTATAATTCTGCACCCAGTGTATGTAATTACTGCTATCTCCTGCAAAATTCCGTAGTGAGGAGTGCCGAACATTTATTCAGGTTTTCAACCAGAACGCTTAAGACAACGCATAGGTTAAAAAAAACACACTATGCCAATATTAGTTATGCCATGTTCTTATATGGACCTTGAGAATATATCCATGTCAGAAGGAGCAGACATCAGAAGGAAGGGGTGGAGGTTGATCATAGAACTTTGCTTTACCTTATTGACTTAAAGGAGTACAAAATATGAACCAATTGGCTTTATTAAAAAAAATATTTTTTTTCCTGATACCGAGTGACAATCAGAGTGGGCCTACAGGCATTAAGGCTTCACGGCGATCATAGCCAGAACAAAGAACAATTAGTTCCAGACAGAGCATAACAGTACATTTTAATGGCTACATTTCATCAGCAACATTCCCTTTATAATCTACAGTAGATGATAAATGGATCTGGCAGATTTAAAGGGAATGTGCCCATTTTTTTTCTCAACAATTGGAAAAAAAATGCAAAAATGTATATTTTTTTAATGTTATAAAATAGCAATTTTTGTTCATATTTTCAACTTTAAAAACTGGAGGGAGTGGGGGGGGCAACTGCTGATATTTGCCATAAAAAGTTAGTGTAATGTGAGATAGTGCAACTGCAGTACACATTGTGGGATCTGCTCCATGTGTGAGATGTCACTCCTCGCCTTATAGATGTTTGGAAAGGATAAGGCAGGATGAAGCGTAGGAGCCATTTTGTTAGTGACGGCAAAGTGGTATTGACAAGTGGACAGTGACACAGAGGTCGGTCGTTAGCACCGATTCTGTTAGTTGAAGGTGTGCTGCTCACCGTTTCAGTGACCGCATGAGATACACGGCTCAGCAGACCGTCATACATGATGAGACTAGATAAATGGCTGTGCTCAGTGTAAAGCCTCACTCAGATATATAATGTAAGGACATCTGAATGAGGCTTTACACTGACTGAGCAGAGAGGAGTCAGTGTTCAGAGCACAGCAGCGTGATGATGAACTCTGAATACTGAAGTGAGTACAGGTCGGCAGCCTGATATTGTATGACTAATCCCAGGTTACCGAGCTGCTCAATAGTCTGATAATAGTACAGCGTCAGGCTCCTGATCTGTGCTCACCACATCTGACAACTACTGCGCAGACCTCCTGTCACCAACAGCTGCGTGATATGGGGGTGTAAATTGTAGCCAAGAGCATAGTTCTGGACTACAATAAAATGGCACCTGACTCCCCCGCAGCGATGAACTGGACACCCCATGGGGAATGCACAGGCCACAGCTGAGGCAGACGCAATATAGGAGGCTGTGGTCTGTGCGTCTCTAGTCTCCCATGGCTGCAGTATTTGTGGTGTGCAAGTGTCATACCCAAACAGTTACACAGCAGCAAATATAAACTGGCAGCAGAAAAAATAAATAAATGTTAAAATCGTGTCATTTTACGGTAATAATACATGATTATATAAATCAATGCAAAACTAAAAATGGCAACATTCTTCTTAAGAACCCGTGCTCTACAATGGGTTGCAGGGCATTGCTACACTGCACAAACAAAAGAGAAGATTCAAATGAAATGATCCACAACTTTAATAAAAAAAAAATTTGATACACATATAAAGCATTCACAGAAAGCCTACAAGTGAAGATCATTAACTGGAAAAATACAAAGTATTAGTGTATCCATAGTCCAGCATAGTGCAATTATTCGCATGTACTTTTATATCTTGGCCGATTTTGGTTTCAAAGACTTGCTGCAAGTATTGGCAACGTGAAATAACAGTGGTCAGATTTGGCTTGGGGAAAAAAAACAATTTTTGTTTTTATAATTCTATAATAAAATAGATGGGACGATTCATTAAGACTGTGCTGTGCAGGCCAGTGTAAGAAGAGGATTGCTGGAGTACAATGCGCCTAATTCTTTATGCAGGTGGGTGCAGTCATGCCCTGTCCATATAGGCATAGCTGGCGTGTAAACACCAAATGTTGCAATATTTTTGAGCAACTTCACCAGAATTCTGCTGAAAATAGCTTAATAAACCAGGACCCAAAAGACTTCAAAATAGTGAATAATTAAGTTATTAAAATCTAATAAAGGCTCATTTTAATAGCTTACACATGTAGCAGAATATGAGCACCGAACCATTACTTGCCAATTACAGGTGGGCTACATAGAGGTAAAGGGACCCCATCCCATTAGAAGGGAGGTACAGTTTACCATTACCTTTTTTTGGGACAGTCACAATAACAGCCCCAATACACGTTAGCGAAAAGCTGGCTGAAGCCACAGATTTTGTGAGGATCGCTCGGCCATCTGATGTGTATGGGCAGCTCCTGGCTCTCTCCAGATAGTAGAGAGAAGCATCGGGCAGGTGGACTGGCAGTGCCTGATACTTTTGTTCTCAGCGGAGATAATCCCGAAATCCCCAGTGCTCTCAAGTATGTGGAGTCGGGAGTGATAGCCTTTGGCCGAACATTCAGCACACGGCTACCCAATGTGTATAGTCAGCTTTCTCTATCTCGTGTAGCGTTACAACTAGAGTTGAGAGAATATGTTCGGAAACGCCAAATGATAGCGTTATGCTATACCCGCTAGTGCAGATGAATCACCAGTGCTAGCAGTGACGGAGCCTCAGACACTGCAGCCCGCGTCCGAGGCTACGTTACTGAATGACGGCACGCGTCACATAATGGGGTCAATGGCAGCGTTAGATGGACTGCGTTACACCGCGGTGTAACGCAGTCTGTTAACGGACTGCCTAAACGCAATGTGACCCGGCCTCATAGACACTACTAGAATTTTAATGCCAGGTAACACAAGAATACCAATCATCTTGCAGCAAGAAATCAAAACAAAGTTTCATTGCATAAAGTAAAATATGAAAAAGGCAACTTCACAAAAAAAACAAACAAAACAAAGAAACCTTCATAATGTTGATAATAAATGGAGTTTTTAGAAATACAAAAAAAAATTAATGCACCATTTTTTCCCATTAAAGAAATTATTGCTGATTTGTATCCCCAGAAACCCTCTTGGCAGTGAACCTGTCAGACACATGATGTGGGAGTTTTCATATTAGGCCGGGATCACACATGCAAGAAACTCGGACGAGTCTCGCATGTTAATACCCGGCACTGCCGCCGGCACTCGAGAGCGGAGCATTCGGTTGCATGCATTTCTATGCAGCCGCACGCTCCGCTCCTGAGTGCAGGCGGCAGTGCCGTGTATTATAATGCGAGACTTGTCCGAGTTTCTCGTATGTGTGATCCCGGACTTAAACCAATTGTCAGTGGTAAGAACATTTTATTTGCTGCCGGTGTGCACGGACAGCAATTGGTGTGAAGAAACCGAGACATTGTTCATAGGACGGCACTTTTTATTGCAGCTTATCCCATTTTACATCAATGAAGCTACAATACCGAGCTAATCCCCTGGACACGAGTATCTAATTATTCATTTATTAGATTTGCTGGCGTTTATATAGTAAGGTGTTGTGCACACGACTGTATTATGGCTCCATACAAGCAAAGCGTTGTATAATCATAGCCAAACTAGAGAGCCAAATCTGCACCTCTGGGTCTCATACGGAGGGTTTTTTTTCATGGCATCCATATTTTTCCTTTTGGATACCATTTATAGCGCACCACATGGCTGCACAATGGCTAAGCAGGACGTTCCCCCAGGGACTTCTGTCTATGTCTTGAGGCTTTACTCTCACACTTGACAATATGGATCAGGTATGTGTTGTGGAATGCAGTATTTCCCCCCCCCCATTTCTCTCCATATTGTAACCCTTTTGCTCAGCGTTGTCTATTTATCATCTAGTAGTTCAGTTTTTGGTTAAAGCATTAATTTTTTGCAGAAAAGCAAATAAAAAAAAAAAAAACCCAAAAAAAACATGTGCATGCGTAAACTAATGAAAAGTTTTTTGTTTTTTTTTAAGAAATAAATGTCTATGGGGTAAAAATGGTACCAATACCGAGCTGTTGACACATGCTGGGCATTTTAGAGAAAAAAAATTAAGTGATAAGTAAAATATATATTTACATGTAA
Organism: Dendrobates tinctorius; assembly: GCF_039654945.1. NCBI lineage: Eukaryota > Metazoa > Chordata > Amphibia > Anura > Dendrobatidae > Dendrobates > Dendrobates tinctorius. The sequence continues at coordinate 530,977 of NW_027362029.1, forward strand.
CTTTTTCTTCTCTTTTCATATGCGATATGGAAAATAAATCATGAACATCTATTACCAAATTTTTTAAAAATGAAAATGGATCCAAAATAAGCAAATGTGAATGAGCCCTTGGCATAAAAGACTGTGAACTACTAGCCAAAAATCGGATCAGATTAAGCGTTTTAGTGCAGCTATATTGTATGCGAGAGGCATTTATTTAGTTCCCATAACAGAATCACATTGAGGTACAGAGGGGGACGTGAGGAAAGCCTTAAAAAGGAGGGTATTCCCATCTCCAAGGAGGGTATTCCCATCTGACTCATGGATATGTAGAACGTATGGTGCCTGGATAGACCTCTCTTTCTGGGCCCCTTCCGTATCGACCTGTACTCACGTTCATACCGATTAATCAGACAGCTTAACTCAGCCACGATCTCATGTAAGAAGACTCCAGGAAAAGAGGGATGCTTTAACTGAAATTCTTGTATTATGATGAAAGCAGCAGGTAAAAAGGAATATTCTTCAGAGGACATGTAACAGGATGCATACAGATGGAGGGACGATCACAAAATGGAGAATGAAGGAGGGAACAAACATACATCACAGGATTACAGGGAGAGAGTTGGAACAAAATACAGGGAAAGGCAAACTTCTGCCTAGCAACAGAGAAACAACACAAACAATGCAAATATTAAATGATTTCCCAAGTCGTGGGACATGACACTCCCCATCTGAAATCCTTGGATTTCACGATGTCCGTAATTCTTCGAAGTCGTTCGAACCTGAAAAACAAGAGAAAAGAGAAAAACATGTATGCAATAATAAACATCAAACATTTTTAAAGTCCAACTCGTTGTTGTTGACCCGTTGAACACCGGAAGATAAGTCCAAGACTATAAACCCATCTTCGGATTGGGGAAGCCGGAAACATGCCAACTCTTCCACCAACCCAGCAATCCAATGGAAAATGTCAATGTTCAATAAAAAACTGGGGAATGAGGAGGAATGCTCCCCGCCGTGAGCAACGTCCAGGAGCAATGTTCAGTTCATGTGACGTCCTCCTTTGGCAGTAGCAGCACGAGATCGGTGACCGGACGGAGGAAGGTTCGGGTAGAGCCCCCTTTTGTCACCTTAACTTCTGTCTTACGAGTCTTTCCGTCCTCGCTGGGCATGACCTTGGTGATAAGACGATAATAATAATCTTTATTTTTAAATAGCGCTAACATATTCCGCAGCGCTTTACAGTTTGCACACATTGGAATCGCTGTCCCCAATGGGGCTCACATTCTAAATTCCCTATTAGTATGTCTTTAGAATGTGGGAGGAAACCGGAGTACCCGGAGGAAACCCACGCAAACACGGGGAGAACATACAAACTCCTTGCAGATGTTTTCCTTGGTGGGATTTGAACCCAGGACCCCAGAGCTGCAAAGCAACAGCGCTAACCACTGAGCCACCGTGCCGCCCATTTATTATTATTATTATTATTATTATTATTATTATTATAAGACCCATTGGCCAGTCATTACGATGAGCCTCTTTGTCTTTTAAGAGAACAAGGTCTCCTTCTTGGAGATTGGGACTGGGTGTCTGCCATTTGTGACGGTTTTGAAGCAGGTGCAAGTATTCAGTCTTCCAACGGTGCCAAAACACGTTGGCTATGTGTTGTACTTGCTTCCACTGACGTTTGTAAATGTCCTTGTTATCGAAATTCCCGAGAGGAACTGTAGCAGCTCCAATCTTCTGTGTAAGAAGTGTAGCTGGGGTAAGAATCATTGGAGCATAACAACGTGGGACTTGGAGTTGCTCTAAGAACTTCAAGGACTTCTTCCATGTCTCCCACCTTTGCTGTTTCTGAGTCGGAAGCGGGGTGTCCCAATCAGTGTTCTCGGCAGTGATCTGTCTTAACAGTATCTTGCCTTGAATAGTGATGGATGCTACAAACCCGAGAGAATCGTAGATGCTGTTTATGACGGATAGGACTCCTCGTTTGGTAAAGGGATTGTCACAGGGCGACACTTGGAACGTGAAGGTGTCCTGTTTGATATCCCACAGTAGACCAAGGCTGCGCTGTGTGGGAGGAACATCAGAACCTAGGTTGAGGTCCTTTAGGTTCATGGCATGGTCCTCAGATGGAAACGCACTCATTACTTCTTGACTGTTAGAGATGATCTTGTGGAGTCTGAGGTTTGACGTGGATAGCATTTCCTGTGTCCTGGAGAGTAGGTCAATTGCCTCTTCACTTGTGGGCAAGGACTTGAGCCCGTCTTCTACATAGAAGTTCTCTACGAATTGACGAGCATCGGATCCGTACTCTCTCTCACCTTCCTGGGCTGTCCATCTCAGTCCGTAGATCGCCACAGCAGGTGAAGGACTGTTGCCGAAGACATGGACCTTCATCCGGTAGTCTATGACTTGATTGTTGACATCGTTGTCTTTGTTCCATTGGAACCTAAGATAGTTTCTGCTGTCTTCCTTCATGATGAAGCAATGAAACATCTGCTGGATGTCGGCCATTATAGCAACAGGTTCTTGTCTGAAGCGGATCAATACTCCAAGGAGGCTGTTGTTCAGGTTAGATCCAGTTAGTAGCAGGTTTTTGAGAGAGAGGCCTTCATACTGAGCACTGGAGTCAAACACCACTCTGATCTGGTTAGGCTTGCGAGGGTGATAGACACCAAAGGATGGAAGGTACCAGCATTCTTCTCCTTCCTTCAGTGGTGGCGCAGGTTCAGCATGATCTTTGTCAAAGATGTTCTGCATAAAGTCAATGAAATGCTTCTCCATCTCTGATTTCCTCTTTAGGGTACGTTTTAAGGATTAGAACCTTGCAGTTGCTTGCTGCAGGTTGTTTGGCAACCTCGCTCTTGGGAAACGAAAGGGTAAAGGAGCTACCCAACTGTTGGAGTCATCTTGATCAAATTCTTTGTCCATAACCTTTATAAATTCTTTATCTTCCCTTGTGGGTGCTAACTTGTTGTCTTCACTTGTGGAATCGAACACTGTTGACCCAAGGTTTTCGTCCCAGGGCTGGAGCATGTTCATGTTGTTGAAGGATTCCTGTTGCCTCTTGGTGTTGCTCACTTTCTCTTTCACCCAGTAATGATGTGGGCATGGCTGAAAATGAGTGCTGCAACCATTTGGCAAGATGTGTGTTTTGTAAGAGGAGATGTTATTAGGTCTCTTCATCTTGTGTATGCATACATCGCCTATAATTACCCAGCCTAGATCAAAGCGTTGGGCAAATGGTGCGTCGTGTGGTCCGTTAATTTGCTGACGTACCTTGTGCAGCCGGAGAATGTCTCTGCCAAGCAGAATCAGGATATCTGCGCTGTTGTTGAGGGCTGGTATCTTGTTTGCTATCCCCTTGAGATGTGGGTGATGAAGAGCATCCTCTGGCGTTGGGATCTCTTCTTGATTGGATGGAATTTGGTTGCACTCGACAAGTGTGGGTAAGGGTATCTCCACGGTGTTGTCGAGGGATGTCACTATAAGACCACTGGCCCTTCTCCCAGAGACCTCTGTAACACCGCTGCAGGTACCTAAGGTGTAAGAGTAAGCATTTCCCTTTAAGTTAAACATATCAAAGAGTTCTGACCTTGCAAGTGATCGGTTGCTCTGATCATCCAAGAGGACGTACACCTTCGCGGCTTTCTCTGGGTGACCGTTGGGATATACGTTCACCAGGCAAATCTTCGCACAGGACTTGTCCCAGAGACCTTCTCCGCAGACTTCTGTGCATGAAGAAGATATTGTGGTATGACTTGCAGTTTGAGCTGCGTCCTCCCCGCCATGGCTCGTGGTGGTGGAAGGAGTACGTGTAGAGTCAGGACGGTATGGGTGGAGTGCTTGTACGTGATCCTCACTGTCACACTCCATACAATTAATTGTAGTTTTACAGTCTTTAGCAAGGTGTTCAGTAGAAGCACAACATCTGTAGCATACCCCGAACTTCTTTAGAAGTTCCTTGCGTTCTTGGAGCGGTTTCTTCCTGAAGCCGATGCACTTTTTCAAGGGATGTGGCTTCTTGTGGATGGGACACTCACGATTTGGGTTCTCTATCTTTTCACCCTTGTTGCTCTTGCCTGGGGCTGATGTTGGTAAGGGAAGAATATCCGTCTTCTTCACTGACACTGGACCCCTGCGGTTTCTGTCATTCGAGCGTGTGCTCACGTATTTAGAGGGAGGTGAAGCTGGGCCACTGGATTCTCCGTAGGAAAAGCTTGGGTCATTCTTACGCTCTGCAATGTCTTTTATAAACTCACAGAAGTAGGAGAACGGAGGAAATGACACTTGATGGTCTTTCTTGTATTTTGACCCTATTGCAGTCCACTTCTCTTGTACATTGTATGGTAGCTTGGAGATAATGGGGTTTACTCCACGAGCAGTGTCCAGGTAGCTAAGGCCAGGTAGGTGGGTGTCTGCCTTGGCCAGCTGGAGCTCTAACAGCAGGTCACTGAGCTCTAGGAACTTTGAACTGTCCTTGCTGGATATCTTTGGAAAACTCTGTAGTCGCTTGAACAGTGCATCCTCTATGGCTTCTGGACTTCCAAAGTTTCTCTCTAGTCTTTCCCATGCAGCCATGAGACCAGCCGTTGGATTACTGATATGTACAGACCTGAGTCTCTTGACACGCTCTGTGGATTGTGGTCCTAACCATCTGATCAGCAGGTCCAGCTCTTCCGCAGCAGTGATGCCGAGGTCACCAGTTACGGTTCTAAAGGCACTTTTCCAACCTCTGTAATTTTCAGGTTGGTCGTCGAACCTTGTGAGACCGGTTTTAGTAAGTTCACGGTGAATCATGTACCTTGCGAAGTCGGACATGTCTGTTCTTTCTGACTTAGGATGCACAATTGTAGGCTGAGCGGTGTTGTACATAGAGGTGGAGACGTCTTGGCCTTGAAACATGGGGAAGTATGGAGTGGCATATGCATTTAGTTCAGCAACTGGTTTGGTGGGTATAGTTTCTGCTACATGTGGAGGTGGCACTGTGTGGTTGTCGAGGGTATATTGACCTTGAATGCAGGATTCTGTAAGTGGATCGGCATGCTGGTGCTCTAGAGAAGTGTCAACACCATCAAGAGTGTTAGTGATGATCTGCGGATCGCCATCTTGGCTTAGCACGTAGTCTCTTGTGCGTTCAATAGGGTCTTCTGCCTCCATTTCACACAATCTGACGCTGTCTCTTTGACTCCCACTGACAGCCTGCTCGAGTACCTTTAATTCTGCCATGGCTGTTGCATGCTCACATTCCTTCTCTAGAGCTTCCTTTTCCGCTTTCACGCGTGCCGCTTCTGCATCCATTTCTGCTCTATTTTGTGCAGCAGCTGCATCCATTTCTGCTCTCTTTTGTGCAAAGGCAGCTTGTACCTTAGTAGTTTCAGCCTTAGCACGTGCTCTTATAAGCTGCTCAGTAAGAGTAGAATATTTTGATGAACTTGACCTAGATGAACGTTTTGAGTGCTTACACGATTTGGATGAGCGAGTTGATGCATCTGGTGTTCGTGCGATTCTAGCCTCTATCTTGGCTTTAATGTCACGTACAGTGCAGTCTCTTTCAGAATTAAGCTGCTGGAAACCTTGCAATTCGTTTAAAGTCTCTGGGAGATTCAGTTTCTTCAGGAGAATAATGTATTGGTCACTCTTCTCTATATACATTTGGTATGCTGTGCATAATTGTTCTAGGACTCCCTCTGGTGGTAACTCATGAGAAGCAGGCCTTGATGCAGTGTCTATATGACTCAGCACTTTCTTCCATACTGAAGACACATCACTATATAATTCACATTTTGCAGTCTCTAAATTCTCCATGACTTTCCATGTGGGTTTGACTGTACGTTTTCCCCTTTCGCTATATGGTGGATGGGGGTCTGGGTCTCTTTCCTGTGCTTGTAAGTCTGGTAGGGACATTGTATTCCTTGCTTCAGACATGATTAGATTGCAGGCAGGAAGAGTTGATGATGGGGGTTATACTTCCCACTGTTCAGCAACAGGAAATACACAGAGACTCTGCACAGAGGTGATACTTTGTATCTAATGCTGGAGCAGCTGCAGGGTCCTGTGTAATGATGGGAGTTATATTCCTCTCTGTTCAGCTGCAGTGTGTAGCTTCTATGCACGCTGGGGTCTGGCTGGAACTGGGTTAGTCTATCTGGGAAAAGTCCTTTTCCACTGAGATTTAGCACAGACCTTGAGTTACTGTCTCTGAAGGCAGGTTATTCCTTTTTACTATTCTGACTCATGGATATGTAGAACGTATGGTGCCTGGATAGACCTCTCTTTCTGGGCCCCTTCCGTGTCGACCTGTACTCACGTTCATACCGATTAATCAGACAGCTTAACTCAGCCACGATCTCATGTAAGAAGACTCCAGGAAAAGAGGGATGCTTTAACTGAAATTCTTGTATTATGATGAAAGCAGCAGGTAAAAAGGAATATTCTTCAGAGGACATGTAACAGGATGCATACAGATGGAGGGACGATCACAAAATGGAGAATGAAGGAGTGAACAAACATACATCACAGGACTACAGGGAGAGAGTTGGAACAAAATACAGGGAAAGGCAAACTTCTGCCTAGCAACAGAGATGCAACACAAACAATGCAAATATTAAATGATTTCCCAAGTCGTGGGACATGACACCCAGTATGTAGTAGGTGTAATAATAATATCAAATACCTCCAATTAGAAAGGTAGTATGGTTCTCCTGAGTTGCTATGTCCCTTTCCATAGGTATCCATGGTTACGGCCACTTATATAGTGACAGTTATCTAGTTGCTAGTGGTCGTAACCATGGACACCTAAGCTACTGCAATGCCCTGCACACGAGGAAAGAGACAGAGAATCAGAAGAACTATACTACATTTCTAATAGGGGCATTTGATAATACAGGGTGGGCCATTCCTATGGCTACCCCTTGGGTGGGCCATTTATATGGATACACCATTGTTTTTCTTGTGAAATTCTCAATAAGTTTGATGTGTCACATGATCCTCTTCACATTGAATTTAGGTGTATCCATATAAATGGCCCACTCTGTATATTGGGATAGGATCTTGGAAATGGGAATACCCCTTTAAGGCCCAAATACGCATTTGACTACTTTTATTCGATCCTGACGAAATGTGATGTCAGGGAAGAGAAAAAGTTCCAGGTGTTGAAACTTAAAGGACCCGACTTGTGTCAGAGGAGCGTGTGGGTGGTTAAGGGAGAGATCACTGACGGGTGAATGAGCAGAGGTCCGTCAGCCATCATAAGTGTATGGCCAGCTTTAGTCTACAGCTCCCACATGAGTGACAGGTTCACGTAGTTACACGTCTACAACAGTTTAGCGGGTTGCAGTAATGCTGCAGTTACACGGCCCCAGAGGGCCACCAGCATACAATTCCTAATGACATTTATACATTTCGTATAATTTAAAGGGAATCTATCATGCTAAAGAGGCAAACCTGTACCTACAAGGTACACACAAGAAGGACTTCTGGGACATAAGCAATATATTGTTATCCACCAATAAGCCCCCAGCTTCTAAGGGGTAAACAATAGATCCCTGGTTAAAGATGGCCTTGCCCATTACATAATAAAATCTAGTGGGCACATCACTCAGGCGGTGAGCAAAATCTAAACAGTTTCCAATTTTATAGACTGTACTATTAAAATATTATGAATGCTCAAAGGGGTTTTCCAGGTCGATAAAAGCAGCAGAAAGTCTCATCTGAAATGTCAGTGAAAGCCCCCGATGGTTTAGTATTAGTGGAGCCCCCCGATGGGCTAGTATTAGTGGAGCCCCCCGATGGTTTAGTATTAGTGGAGCCCCCCGATGGGCTAGTATTAGTGGAGCCCCCAATGGTCTAGTATTAGTGGAGCCCCCCAATGGTCTAGTATTAGTGGAGCCCCCGATGGTCTAGTATTAGTGGAGCCCCCGATGGTCTAGTATTAGTGGAGCCCCCCGATGGTCTAGTATTAGTGGAGCCATGGTACAAGATAGCAGATTACTGCAGAACATCTTTGCTTCTCATATTTACTGCTTAGCTAAAGTGAACACGATCATTGTATAGATATGGAAGATACCACCGTCCCTATAAAAAGGGCACCTACAAGTCTAAAAAAATTGTGCAATATTAATTGTAACACTACCACCTCGATCAGAGAGATTCCCTTTAAGTTATTTTTTTTAACACATTGCACTTTGTAAACTGACGGATTGCTGTAAAATCACCATAAAGTACAGGTCATTTGATGCGATGGTGAATTCTCTGTGCTCACAAATACTATAGAAGAATGAAAACACCACAAGTTTAATGAAGTGACAAATGCACTTTTCTTTTTACAAGGCAATCAAAGACTGCAAATATTAATAAGGCTGCAATACAGGAAAAAAATAAAAAAAGTAGCAGGTTCTTCTTCCAGGATGATAAATTACACATTTAGAAGGTAAACGTTCGTCAATTTGCTTACATCTGCTGCCCTTGGAATACAGTCTTTGCTGGTCGTATTTGCATGTACAGGGTCATCAGTTTAGATGGGTTTTCCGTGACTACAATATCGATGGTCTATCCATAGAATCAGGAGCCAATCAGCTGGTTGAAGGGATGGGCACAGCACCAGACCACTTGTGGTGGCCATGCCTGGTACTGCAGCTCAGTATAATTTAAAGTGTAACCTGCAGTAGAATGTCTTTCTCTAGTTCCTCTTCCATAGAACTTTATAAGCACCAACTGACATCTCTCATCTCAATAATCGGAAAGTCTGTCTTCACTGAATACAGATTTTAACCATCACTTGAGAGTGAAAGATCAGTCCAGGAGGAGGAGAAAGCAGATGCATCTGATAAGATATTACAACGTTGCTTATTTTATATGTGTACTATTGATTTATGCAATAAAAATGTAAATGACAGCTACACTTAAGTGAATAGAACAAAACTGCAATACCAGGAATAGCCACTATAAGGTGTATGGAGCTGTGCATGGTAGACAATGCAGGGAAGACTGCTCTTGCTGGAGTGCTGTGGCCAGCTGATTGGCAGGAAAGCAAGGGATGGATATGTGGCGCCCCTGAGGCTCAGTCGCCACAGAGGCACTGCACCTCCTCCTGAGGTGTGGTGCCCCACCATCCAGGTAAGTTGGAGGCTCCTAACCACGCTCCAACACTCGCACCCCAAACAACAGAGTAGTTCAGCAAAGCCACATTGCGGATCGCTGCTTGGAGTGTAGCAGAGCACCTTTTGTGGCTCTCTGCTTGGAACACTGAACGTGCTGGGAGGCAGGTGGAGTTGAGATAACATAAAAGAGCGGGAAGGTATAGAATTACAGGTCAATCAGACAGTAGGTCAGTCTGAGAGAGGAAGCCACTCAGAGAGGAGTGAGGAAAGAAGATCCCTGAGAGAGGGATGGAGGAAGGAGCTGCTGCAGCAGACCTCAGTGACCTGGGTCTGCTAGCACGGGAAAGGAAAGAAGGAGAAAAACATTGAACTGAATCCTGATCTTCCAGGAGAAGGAGAGATTAGTATGGAACGAAGGAGTAAAAGGGAACAGAGAAGACGTGGGTTAGGAGAGAACCCTGCCTAGAAGTTCTAAGCGCAAGGCCGTGGCCCGGTCCCCGAGGTTGTATGGATGCTAATGGTCCTGCAGCAGACACCGGTGGAGTAGTGGGCTGTAAATGCACTACTCCCATCTAAGACTTGGGGGCACAACAGCAACTTGGATAGTGAGCCGGGACTCAGGAGTGAGGAGTCCCCGAAGCAGGCTACATCTGTCTGCCGTACAAGTAGAGTTCTTGGGAACATCAGTCAGGAGGCACTCCAGTGTAACTCAGTACTGGGAGTACTTCACACTTAAAGGCGCTATAAGAGGAGACTGTTGTGAGTTCATTCTCTGGTCCACCAGGTGTGAGTTCTCCTTCCTTGCTCCCTCTGGTGGTAACAGGAGGTAGCGAGGCTGATTTAATCAGTAATGATCTGCCACCTGATAATGAGGATGACGATTGGACCTCAGGAATCTTAGACTGGATTTAAGACTGCCGACGCCCTATGCTGGTGCTGGTGATTCCTCTGGCTTTTCAGGTCTAGGTTTTCAGCTCTGTTCCAGTCATCTCAAGCTAAGTTTTCTGCTAATGTTCACACTTGATTTTGTTGGTCTATTCAGTTTTTTGTGTGGTCAGCCAGCCCCGTATAGGCCTGTGCTGATTTTCCACTCTTATTTATCTGTATTTGCCAATTTGCTGTTTTTGTACCTTTATTAGATTGGCCTCTTTTTGCCCTGTCTCAGAATATTTCAGACTGCTGATATAGTGGGAGAAGTCTAGTGACTTCAGGGTTAATTTTGCTATCAGAAGTGTTGGACATTATTTTTGTAGGGCTTTTGGCAGATTGCAGACAGTGTCTTTCCTTTCCTATTCTTTCTAGTTAGTTTGGGCCCCATCGCTTGCTCAGCCTATTTTCCTGCCTGTGTTTGTGCTTTCATCTTGTTTCACCGTCAATACATGTGTGGGGGCTGTTTTTCTTTTGGGATCTGCTCTGGGGCAGTTAGTTTTTCCCTTTTCGTGCTTTAGGCTTATATAGTCCTCCGGCTGTGACGAAGCGTCTAGGATCATCGTAGGTACGCTCCACGGCTGCTGCTAGTTGTGTGGTTAGGATCAGGGATCTGCGAGCTGCATAGTTACCAACCTCTCTGGTTTTCTGTGACTTAGCTTGTTTTTTCCTCCTCGGTGACCCATTCATAACAGGAGACGTTCAGAAAGGTACATGTTGGCGGAGCGTTGGAAGGGAGCATTCCATCTGACCTGGAGGTTGATTGAGCCCCTGATCCGGAGTACACAGTACGGAGGCAGGCACCTGTGTGTACTACAGACTGTGAGTAAAGCTTTGGAACTACAAGCCTTGGTGTCCTCTATTGATTCTTGCGTCCACACACCCAGCACTGCTACATCTGGGTACCCACTTCCACACCGCTTGTGCCTCTCCTCTAACTCCACATCTACACTTCCCTGGGGCTACAGCTTCACCTGTGGGGAGCTTCACCATCTTGGCTACAACACACCACCATCCCCAGAGGATCTGCAAGCAGCGTCGGCTTAACATCTCACTTGCCGAACACCACAGGTGGCGTCACAAACTATTCCATTAGCCACATTCCACCATTCAAACTCCCCCTATTAATTGGGCGCCCAGGGCCACGGACCGGGTCACCACTGCTGTGTCACATCCCGCAGACACCGGCCCGGTACCGAGTACCCCACAGCCCTGGGAGGGCGACCCAGATATCCATTGATCTGATGGGATCAAAGATCAATATTCTTGTCCTGGAAAACCAGTTTAAAATGGCTCAAAGATCACATCTAACCATAAATCTTTGTGAGATTAGTCAGAAGATGGCAACCAAGGATCTCTACGTATGCAGTCACCTTACAAAAGCAAAAGTGCCAAACGTGATCCAGTCACTTGACTCAAAAATCACTCACAATCAGCCAAAAATGGAAAATATTCTAACTTCTAGTGCCCACCAAGACTAACTATTCCCTGGGCAGCAAACCAAGAAGTTCACTTCTAGAATATGTAATATGATTTGCAAAGAAATAAATTCTTGGCTGTCTATCAAGCATTAAGTAAAAGCCAACAGTCTCCTTGTCAGATCGAAGGCTTCCACATGTTCGGCATTGTCTATACCACCATTCCCCCCCACAGCCTTATTTTCCATTGTAGATAAATAATGCACTCCTATTCACGTAATCTTATTTTTCTTCTTTTCTCCTTGCATCCATCATGACTTCCAGAGGTTATGGCAAGACTCCATAACAGACATGTCGTCTTCAGCTTCTCAGAATGAAATTGTAACACTGATACTTAAAGCCGGCATCCAGCCTTTTACATCATGCAGAAAACATCTGAAAGCCTACCACTAAAGAGACAGAAAAATCTGCTGCAATCATGGAAGAACAGATGCAATACCGGGCCATCATTTCTCCTCTCATCTCAGTTCCGCTGTGTATAGGAGTAGTCTGATGTGGCAATAATCCGAAGGGCTAGATTCTGCACAAGCTATAACGTACTAACCAAATTATGAAGCGACAGCCTTCACATTAATGCGTTTTGCAGATGAAAAGTTTGCGAGTTACTCAGTAACATAGTGCAAGCTTTTCTTGAAATGAGTGCTGTTCTTCTCTTAGTACATGTATGGGGGGCATGTTGAGGCATCTAGTCTGAGTGCGTACATCTCCCCTGGACAAAGCCAAGTGTGAAACGCGCGTTGGGGTCATTGCTGCTAACAGGTATAGATACAGATTCCTTACATTGGCACCTTTTGCATAACCAGTCTTTTATTGTAGCACTTTCTCATGGTAATTAGACTTGATTGGTTTGATTATTTATTCATCCTGGGCAATGCTAGTATAGCAATTTAATTATATACCTTAAGGACCATGGACTTGTCCCTTTTGTAGACTTATTTGTCTGGAATTGGTTCTTTTTTTGCACAGTCATTTTATTCACTCCATTATTGTTATGCTTGCATTGCTCTATTAATAGAGACTTCTCTCTAATACTTGGTACAAGCCTTTGTATATATATAAACATTTCACCAGGATTTGGTCATGTAGGCTAGTCTTTTGGACATTTTTTGGTAAAATAACCCTTTTTGTATTCTCCATTAAGCTTAACTTTATCTGGGCACACTTTTATGCAGGGAATGCATCATCCATCTATACCATAGGATATTTGTGCAGCAATTTTTTTGTATTGGTGTTACCCGCTTTTAATTGGCATTGTTGCATTTATTAAATAAAATTTGTCTTTTATTATGAAAATATGTAACATTTGCATTGTTGCATGTACTAAATAAAAATCCATTTTTTATGGTATTTAAGCTTCCATTGTTTTTTCGGTTTTCTTGTAAACAGATACAGTATATACTTAATACTAGACTAGTTGGTACATGCTGTGCACAGGAACAATGTTACGCGCACTATTTCTCTGACAGTTGAACATTAAAAAAAACCCCTGCGGTTTACTCACCTATCCCAAGTCTCCGCCACTGCTCCAGATGTCTGATATGTTGCCAGCGCTGCAGCTAATCAGTGAGATCAACTTGGGCAAGTCAGCAATATTAACGTGACATCAACACTGCAGAAAATATCAGACACTGGGAGCAACAGCTGAGACGCAGTGCTGGACCCAGGGACCGAGTAAATAACATTTTGATTTTTTACTTTTCAAATATATTTAAATAAAAAAATTACCATGGCTAGCTGCCTTCCTATATTTCCAACAGTCACCCCACCAGAAAAGAATATGCACGGCAGCCAGGATCGAATATAGAGGAAGTCTGGGGAGGTGTACCTAAAAGAAAGCAAAACAAGAGTTAAGAACATGAAAAAACAAACTCTGTTTCCCTCAAGGCGAGTAAGGAGCATTCAGTTTTACCACCATTTTCTCTCAGATTTCTAGTAGGAAACAATCTGCTAAAAACTTTGCCACCATAGTTGTCCAGCACAAATAGTTGATGACTAGTAGAAGAGCTTATATTCTAATTTAGAAGTAAAGCCCGTTTCATCAGATCATACACGTTGAATGGACTTAAAGGTTATTCCAATCTCCAAGATCCTATCCCAATAAGTAGTAGCTGTAATATTAGCATATACTTCCAATTAGAAATGTAGTTAGTTTTTCTGATTCGCCATGTCCCTTTCCTCATGTTCAGGCATTGCAGGACCTTGGGTATCCATGATTACGGCCACTGATATAGTGGCAGATATCCATGGTCACGACTACTAGCAACAAGGTAACTGTCACTATATCAGTGGTAGTAGTCATGGATACCCAAGGTCCTGCAGAGCCTGCACATGGGGAAGGAGACTAAGTGAATAAGAAAAAAAAACCAAAACATTTCTAATTGGAAGAATATGCTAATATTATACACCTACTACTTATTGGGATAGGATCTTGGAGATGGGAATACCCCTTAACTTGTACAGTAGAATCTCAAGGGTGGCTTGAGAATCAGTGGTACCGTTTCTAGCACTCCACCTTCTTTACTTGAAAGAGGCAAAGCTGTTTCTGGGAAAGAAGCAGACTTGGTGTTTTTTTCTAGTTCCATAGACTCTATAGACCAGGGGTCTCAAGCATTCAGGTGCCATATCTCAAAACAGGAGATGTTCCGCACGCTGTTCATGGCCACGTCTGGTGAATGACTCACACAACGCCTTGTGCTGCTGGTACCCACCAGAGAGGATCTCCACACAAGGCCAGAGGGAGCATGTGCTGGGGGGCATTACACTGTATAAATGGAGCTGTGGGGCCATCATACTGTATGTAATGATGGGCATTTCAATGTGACACCATTTACTTTTTTTATTTATTTATTTATTTATTTATTTATTTCTTTAAGTGACTCAGGAAGCAGCTTTATTTTAAGACCCCTGCCATAGCCAGAGTATATGTGGTTTCCCAGTCCATTAAAAAAGATTTAAAACAGCTGATAAGGTGAAAAAATGAAAGCCCTCAAAAACAAGAGAAGTAATATTTCCCTCACCAATCGCCTGACACTCCCATGCCATCCCTCCCTTCCCTGGTCACCAGCTGGTCTGTTTACCCACCTCCAGCTAGGATGGGGCCTGCAGACATTACCGAGATCACTGCCAATGGCAGTAAATGCCTGCTTGGTCACATGTTGGGATGACAAAATCATTTAAGCTGGGGAAACCGACCGGCAGAGCTGGAAAAACCCATTAGGTTTGTAAATTTTTATCCCTCAGAAACAAAAAACACGCAACATACTGGTATACTCCATTATAGACCAAGAATTATGTGATGAGTGTTGCAAGAATGGCTATTGTAATCCCAAGTCCCAGGCCACTACCGGAACGATCAAACGTCCACCACAGGCCCAACGACAAGGCTGCCAGCGTCAGGGACAGCAGGACGTTATTAGCAAAATCCAGTTTCTGATTGAAAGATTGAAGTTAAGGAACAGAACAGAAGTCACACAGTGTACGATTACATTTACACCCTTAAATAACCGGAGGCTTTCACAAGAGCTTGGATTCCATGGAAATAATGAACACAAAACATTGATCGATAAATGCAATTGGTGCAAGACCCAGCCCACTGGGT
This sequence comes from Dendrobates tinctorius, assembly GCF_039654945.1. Classification (NCBI taxonomy): domain Eukaryota; kingdom Metazoa; phylum Chordata; class Amphibia; order Anura; family Dendrobatidae; genus Dendrobates; species Dendrobates tinctorius. Next base: position 546,063 of record NW_027362029.1, read on the forward strand.
GATCAATAATCTGTGGCCACTGTATGAAAGACCTGAGTACTGCCTCCTACCTCCTCTTGATTAACAGGTCTAATGCAACATTATTGCTGTAGCTTGAAGTAATTGCACCTTCGCACCAGGCCGACTAGGTATAGAAGAGTGGTTTTCAGGGTTCACATCCAGCGGCCAGAGAGTACTCACATGGCTGCTGGACGGCGTAATCAATTAGCACCAAACCATTGGTAATGATAAACCTCTTTTGATCCAAACATCTCATACATGGCATGGAGACTATTGCAGCACATGGAGTCCTACAAGACATGACACTTAGACCTCCATCCAAAGCAGTTTTCTTACATGTAACCTAAAGGAGTATGCTAGAAATCAAGACCTAAAAGTCAAAAGCATATGGAGCCACAGTTAAGGTGCCCTACTATAGTGCTGTACAGGGCTGCACCATAATATGGCCATACACATGCCTTACAACACATTGCAGATCATAAAGCCACCAATAAAAAGGCAGCACTGGTTGTAACATTCAGACGGAAGGATACAGCACTAGCGTGATTGATGCCAACAAACACTGCTATACATCTCATGACACTGGCCCATTCTCTCTTGAACTTGTGAGGTTCTCCAAGGTGGCTGTCAATGCAGGGATAAAGAAGGCCACAAAACAGGAGATGGCAGTGGATGCCACCCAATTATTGACGGCGATTGATATATTTGGTGTCCATTATCCCATAAACAATAGTAGCGTGCCATTTTCCATACTTCTTAGACTGTGAGCTCACGCGTTCTCAGTGTATGTAGCTGGAGTCATTTTTACATTCGTCTTTGTACAGCAACACGGAATACGATGGTGCAATATAACAAACGTTAATTACCATGTAGGTAAACTTAATTAGGAGATAAAGATACTTTGCATTTCTCTTATAGGGGCTTACATATGTTGTGTAAGTGGAGAAAAGATGTAGATTTTAGGCCCAGATGTATAACAGCGTTCAGTTCTCCTTATTTGCTCCTGCCGTCTGGAGATGATTTATGGCTTGTCCTTTGTGAATGTTGATCACATCCTTATTTTCGTCTTGAGAATGCCAATGGGGTCAGGGCAGTAGCGTAGCTACCGGGGGGCAGAAGGGGCGGTGGCCCCGGGCCCGGCGCTCTGAGGGGGCCCACTGGAGCTAAACTAAACTACACCACTATTCTGTGGCAGAGCAGGGAGAAGCGATCCCCCTACTCTGCTGCCCAGCCGCTATGGGCCCCTGAGAAGGCGGTGTGGGGCCCCGGTGCCAGCAGTGGGCCCCCCACCTCTCAGTCAGCAATGTGGTCCTGGGATATTCTGTGCACACAGGACCTGTGATGAGGTCACAGGAGGAGCGGAGTCAGGGGTCACATGATCTGGGGCTTCAGTGGCTGTGTGGTGTTTTGCAGGTACGCAGGATGCAGTGATGAGTCGCGAGACAATTTGGTGTTTTCTATAATAACGTTTATAAGACTAGAGGGAACTTTCCTCAGTCACGGCCTGATCAACAAAAGGGGTAACACGGGTTGCCCTTGCAGGGGCTCTAAACAAGCAAACACAAACAGGTAAAACACGACTACTTCCGGCAATAGCCGGTCACTACAGGGCCGCGGTATGGCCGCCTACGGGTCCTTAGTTATATAGTCAACTTAGCCATCCAGGCATCCCTTGCCGTTCGGGATGGTGGTCTTTTGGCGTAGTAGTCACTGGGCCTAGTTGTTGAGGCGTTGACGAAGTCTTCGCGCGCTCCGGCACACTGATGACACTGGAGCCCCACAGGCCCCGGTGGAGTCCTTGGACGGATGGGCCGCAGCACCCGGAATGGGGCAAGCAGCAGCGATGTGGGGTGGCGAATGACAGGCCACCTGCGCAGCTAACGGCTGCGACGGGGAGTCCGCGGCCAGCAGAGGCTCGGCCTCTGCTGCGGACTGGAGTGGGACAGTAGTGGCCGCCGACGGCACTGTACTTGGGTGGCTGCGGGTGGCGGGGAACAGGCCGCAGCCGCGGGCTGGAGTGAGATGGCATCGGCCACGGGCGACTGCGGGTAGGCCACAGCCGCGGGCTGAGGTGAGGCGGCATCGGCCACGGGTCGAACTGGGGCCGCAGTGGCCGCGGGCTGGAGTGGGGCAGCAAGTCTCGGATGATCGCCTTGGCGCCGTCCCTCTGGAGTCCTCAGTGAGCATCTTCCCTGGCACGGGTAAGTCGCTCTAGCTTTCAGTCGCTCCCACGGTCTCCTGCTGCCTCTGTCCCTGTCTGCTGACTCATCGTCCCGGGAATTCCCCGCCTCCTCTATACTGGTCCCTCCCCCAGCCCATCCGTCTGTCACAACGGTCCGTCCCCGAACTCTGTCCCCCGGGGACAGATTCCCCCGGAACCCAGATGACGGCTCCCTTGGTTCCGACCCGGACACTCGACGGGGGCCGTTCCTCCCACACTCCCCCGCCCTGTATGCTCGCCAGTCCTCGGGCGAGGGTTTTCGTAGACTCGGGTTAGTTTTTTGGGACGACAGTCCTTGTCGCCATACAAACTGGTCCTGTTCGTAACATTCAGGGGGTTTGCCAGCTGTTGACCGCTCGGAGCGTCAAAGCTCGGGTGTAGTGGAGTCTTCTGGGGTGGTGGAAGGTGGTCGAATAGTTGGTTCTGGTGGGATTCCCGGGTCTACTGTAGTGCCACAACTGGGGTGACCCGCAGATGCGATGGGGAAGTCCTCTTCGTCATCCAGGTCCCAGACCGTGGGCGGGGGGTCGGGGACCTGGAGGGTCGGTTCGAGCCGCGGGGGATCGGTAGACGTACAAGGCCGTAACATGTTACGGTGCACAACCCAAGTGAGGGGAGCGTTGTTTCCTTCAGTTTGTATTTCGTACACAGGCCCGTCGGGGCTTGCTCGGCACAACACTCGGTACGGGTTCACCTCCCACCGTGGTTCTAACTTGTTTTGGGGACATTGATCAAGTACGAGTACCTGATCCCCAGTCTGAAAGTCAATAGGTGGGGGCATTGCTCCCCCCTGATGTTCTAGATCCTGGAGCTTTGTATGGACGATACAGTGGAGGGTCTGCAGCCGGTGCCGGTGGTTGCGGACCCACGAGGATACCCCGGTCCAGGGTTTGGGCTCCTCCTGGTTCAATTCCACCTCCATAATTCCTTTGCCTTCCTGTCCGAACAGCAATGAGTAGAGGGTGTAACCAGTCACTCGATGCACCCGATTGTTATATACCCACACCAGCTCTGGGACATACTCAGGCCAGCGGGCCTTGCAGTCGCTCTCCAGGGTGCGCAGCATTTGGATTATCGTACGATTGAATCATTCGCAGGCTCCGTTTCCCTGCGGGTGGTACGGCGTATTCTGCGATTTATCGATACCGTAAAGATGGTGTAGCTCTTCCATGACTTTTCCTAGGAAGCACGTTCCTTGGTCCGAATGCGTTCGTTGTGGACAGCCGTACACTTGAATAAAGTTCTTGCAAATCGCCTAGGCTGCCGACTCCGCTGTTTGGCCTCGAGTGGGGGTGACCACGGCGAACTTGGTGAAATGGTCCACCATAACGAGACAATGTTCATACACCTGATAGGCAGGACCTATGGTCAGATAGTCCACCGTAAGAAGCTCCAGAGGGGCTGATGTTACAATAGTTTGCACCGGGGCTCGTTGCGCGGGGGGTTTAGCGAGCTCGCACGGGCGGCAGGTTCGACAAACTTCTTCTACAGCAGCGTGCAAGCGTGGGTGGTGCGCTATCTGCTGCAACCATTGTAAAGTCTTTTGAGCACCAAAATGAGCCCCTTCTCATGGGCTTCCCAGGCCAGTTGGTTGAGATCGGCTCCGGGCACGATCACCTGCCATATCGTAGCTGACGTGGTTTGTGATATGGCTTTTCGATACAAAAGTCCCTTTTCGAGGACTAGTTTTTCCCACTGGTGCAACATCAGCAACATATCTTGGGTCAAAGTCTGTCTCTGTGAGCCCGTGGGCAATTTACCGGTGGCCACCCATCGGCGTAGGAGTCCAACTTCTGTATCTTCCTGTTGCTGCTGAATCCTTTTGTCGCGGGGCTGTTCCAGCATCCCTCCTAGGAGTCCCGGATGAGGCGCTTCTTGCGTATTGACTGTAAGTGCGGCAGTAGTGAGGGCGAACGGCGTCTTGTCTGCTTCTAATTTGTCGTCTCGACTTCTTCCTGGGGTGGTGTGTCGGATTCTGGAGAGCGCGTCGGCGTGCACGTTTTCAGCTCCCCGTTTGTAGATGATCTTATAATTGAATTTGGCCATCCGAGCCACCAACCGCTGCTCTAGGGCCCCCAGTTTGGCATTCTCCAAATGGGCTAACGGGTTGTTATCGGTCCGCACTACTACTTCGGAGCCCGCCAGGTACTCTGCGAATCGCTCCTTCATTGCCCATACTACCGTGAGGAGCTCGAGCTTAAAGGAGCTGTAATAGTCCGGTTTGCGTTCTGAGTCATGCAGCGACTGGCTACCGTAGGCGATCACTTTCTCCCGGCCATCCTGCACCTGTGACAACACAGCTCCTAGTCCCTGGAGGCTGCTGTCGGTATGCAGGATGAACGGTTGCGAGAAATCCACATATGCCAATACCGGGGCGTCCGAGAGAGCAGCTTTGAGATCTTGAAACGCATCCTCTTGCAGTTGCTGCCACTGGATCTTCCGTCCATTTGCCCCAGCGGGAGCACCCTTCAGCTGGTCTTGCAGGGTTCGAGCTCGGCGTGCAAAATTCTTCACCAACTGACGGTAGTAGCCGGCCAACCCCAAGAAGGCCCGCACGTCCTTCACCGTCTCTGGGGTAGGCCACCCCTGGATGGCAGCGACCTTTTCCAGGGATGGTTGGACGCCCTCTGCCGAGACGGTATGCCCCAGGTATTCGATCTGGGTGCAGAACAGGTGGCATTTCTGGGGCTTTATCTTTAACCCGTACTTCTGCTGCCGGCCGAGCACCTGCCCCAACAGCCTCAGGTGGTCCTCCAACGTGGCGGAATAGATGAAAATATCGTCCAGGTATATCAATGTGGCTTCAAAGTTGAGGTCTCCTAGACACCGCTCCATCAACCGCTGAAATGTTCCTGGGACGTTGGCCAGCCCAAACGGCATCCGATTGAACTCGAACAGTCCCATGGGAAGGATGAATGCCGTCTTGGCTCTGTCTTCCTCCGACATCGGCAAATGCCAGTACCCACTGGCCAGGTCTAGGGTTGAAAAGTACGTTGTGTTCCCTAGGGCGGACAGAGACTCTTTTATGCTGGGCAATGGATACGAATCCTTGATGGTGCAGGCGTTCAACTTCCAATAATCCACACAAAAACGCAGAGTGCCATCTTTTTTCCGAGCCAGGACAATAGGGGCCACCCAAGGGCTCTGGCTTTCTCGTATGACCCCCTTCCGGAGCATTTGGGCTAATAGAGTTTTCACTTCCTGGTATAGCTGCGGTGGTATCTGCCGATATAGCTCCCGGATGGGGAAGCTCCTGCCATGGGGATCCCATGCGTGATGGCCATGGTACATCCGAAGTAATCCTCGTGGCTGGCGAAGACGCTGTAAAATTGTCCAAGAAGTGTCTCTACCCGGAGAAGCTGGGCTGGCGCTAGGCCGGAAAGTTCAGCCCGCATTCTCTCCAGGATGACTCGACCTTTTTCTTGGGCCAAGGATGCGGCAGTCTGTTGGGTTCGTACCATTACTGCCCAGGGATCTTCGGGTTGCACCCTCAACTGGACTGCGGGGTCCGGCAGCACGTCTTCCAATGGCCTTACTTGTTTGGCTATTTCGGCCCGAGGCTTCAGGGCGATATCCTGATCTTCCAGGTAGACACAATGTACCAAGACGGTCCCTTCCCGCACTGTGGCCAGGGAGCGGGCCACCAGGATGCCAGGATGCAGGCGCTCTGAGTAACATGGTTCCACCTGCACCTCCACGCTCTCCAGTGGCATCGGAGTGCGGATCGGCAGAGCCTCCACAGGCTGCCCCGGAGGAAGCACGAGCGGGGGGGCCGTAAGCGCGATGACCTTGCCCAGCGCATCAAGGTGACGGAGGTGCACAGCTCCCGGCTGGCGGCCAGTATGGTACACTGTGACGCTGCGGCTTTGTTTGCTGCTGGCCGCGTCACAGTACAGCGGGCACGGCTGCTCACAATCTGCTGTGCGGCCGGCCCTGTAGAGGTGCTGGGGGAGCGGCCCGGGGGGGGAATTGCCTCCCTGCCACCCGGCCCAGCCCGCATACGTTCTGTCCAGCTCCACAACAGCGTATCAGAGCCAGAAAACTGGGGCAAGTTACTTAGCATAGCCCCCAGGGAGATGCAGGAGCAGGGGCCCCCATCATCAGCGCCCGCAGCCCCACTCTGATCAGGTGCACCGCCGTCCGCGCTCGGAGACTGTATCCTGCCGACTATGCCAAATGTGGTGTTTGCAGGTACGCAGGATGCAGTGATGAGTTGCGAGACAATTTGGTGCTTTCTATAGTAACGTTTATAAGACTAGAGGGAACTTCCCTCAGTCACGGCCTGATCAACAAAAGGGGTAACACGGGTTGCCCTCGCAGGGGCTCTATACAAGCAAACAAACACAACTACTTCCGGCAATAGCCGGTAACTAAGGTATAGGGCCGCGGTATGGCCGACTACGGGTCACTAGTTATGTAGTCAACTTAGTCGTCCAGACGTCCCTCGCCGTTCAGGATGATGGTCTTTTGGCGTAGTAGTCACTGGGCCCAGTTGCTGAGGCATTGACGATGGCTTCGCGCGCTCCGGCGCGCTGATGACACAGGAGCCCCACAGGCCCTGGCGGAGTCCTTGGACGGATGGGCCACAGCCCCCGGACTGGGGCAAGCGGCAGCGATGTGAGGTGGCGAATGACAGGCCACCTGCGCAGCCAACGGCTGCGACGGGGAATCCGCGGCCAGCAGAGGCTCGGCCCCTGCTGCGGACCGGAGCGGGACAGTGATGGCCGCCGACGGCACTGTACTTGCCGCGGCCACTGGTGAGAGCAGGGCGGCTGTGGATGGCGGGGAACAGGCTGCAGCCGCGGGTATTTGAGGACCACCTGAGGCGGTTGGGGCAGGTGCTCGGCCGGCAGCAGAAGTACGGGTTAAAGATAAAGCCCCAGAAATGCCACCTGTTCCGCACCCAGATCGAATACCTGGGGCATACCGTTTCGGCAGAGGGCGTCCGACCATCCCTGGAAAAGGTCGCTGCCATCCAGGGGTGGCCTACCCCAGAGACGGTGAAGTACGTGCGGGCCTTCTTGGGGTTGGCCGGCTACTACCGTCAGTTCGTGAAGAATTTTGCACGCCGAGCTCGAACCCTGCAAGACCTGCTGATGGGTGCTCCCGCCGGGGCAAATGGATGGAAGGTCCAGTGGCAGCAACTGCAAGAGGATGCGTTTCAAGATCTCAAAGCTGCTCTCTCGGACGCCCCGGTATTGGCATATGTGGCTTTCTCGCAACCGTTCATCCTGCATACCGACAGGAGCCTCCAGGGACTAGGAGCTGTGTTGTCACAGGTGCAGGACGGCCGGGAGAAAGTGATCGCCTACGGTAGCCAGTCGCTGCACGACTCAGAACGCAACCCGGACAATTACAGCTCCTTTAAGCTCGAGCTCCTCGCGGTAGTGTGGGCAATGACGGAGCCATTCGCAGAGCACCTGGTGGGCTCCGAAGTAGTAGTGCGGACCGATAACAACCCGTTAGCCCATTTGGAGAATGCCAAACTGGGGGCCCTAGAGCAGCGGTGGGTGGCTCGGATGGCCAAATTCAATTATAAGATCATCTACAAACGGGAAGCTGAAAACGTGCACGCCGACGTGCTCTCCAGAATCCGACACACCACCCCAAGAAGAAGTCGAGACGACGAATTAGAAGCAGACGAGACGCCGTTCGCCCTCACTACCGCCGCACTTACAGTCAATACGCAAGAAGCGCTTCATCCGGGACTCCTAGGAGGGATGCTGGAACAGCCCCGCGACAAAAGGATTCAGCAGCAACAGGAAGATACAGAAGTTGGACTCCTACGCCGATGGGTGGCCACCGGTAAATTGCCCACGGGCTCACAGAGACAGACTTTGACCCAAGATATGTTGCTGATGTTGCGCCAGTGGGAAAAACTAGTCCTCAAAAAGGGACTTTTATATCAAAAAGCCATTTCACAAACCACGTTAGCTACGATATGGCAGGTGATCGTGCCCGGAGCCCATCTCAACCAACTGGCCCGGGAAGCCCATGAGAAGGGGCTCATTTTGGTGCTCAAAAGACTTAACAATGGTTGCAGCAGATAGCGTACCACCCACACTTGCACGCCGCTGTAGAAGAAGTTTGTCGAACCTGCCGCCCGTGCGAGCTCGCTAAACCCCCCGCGCAACGAGCCCCGGTGCAAACTATTGTAAAATCAGCCCCTCTGGAGCTTCTTACGGTGGACTATCTGACCATAGGTCCTGCCTATCAGGTGTATGAACAGTGTCTCGTTATGGTGGACCATTTCACCAAGTTTGCCGTGGTCACCCCCACTCGAAGCCAAACAGCAGAGTCGGCAGCCTATGCGATTTGCAAGAACTTTATTCAAGTGTACGGCTGTCCACAATGAATACATTCGGACCAAGGAACGTGCTTCCTAGGAAAAGTCATGGAAGAGCTACACCATCTTTACGGTATCGATAAATCGCAGACTACACCGTACCACCCGCAGGGAAACGGAGCCTGCGAACGATTCAATCGTACGCTAATCCAAATGCTGCGCACCCTGGAGAGTGACCGCAAGGTCCGCTGGCCTGAGTATGTCCCAGAGCTGGTGTGGGTATATAACAATCAGGTGCATCGAGTGACTGGTTACACCCCCTACTCATTGCTGTTCGGACAGGAAGGCAAAGGAATTATGGAGGTGGAATTGAACCTGGAGGAGCCCAAACCCTGGACCGGGGTATCCTCGTGGGTCCGCAACCACCGGCATCGGCTGCAGACCCTCCACTGTATCATCCATACGAAGCTCCAGGATCTAGAACATCAGGGGGGAGCATTGCCCCACCTATTGACTTTCAGACTGGGGATCAGGTACTTGTACTTGATCAACGTCCCCAAAACAAGTTAGAACCACGGTGGGAGGTGAACCCGTACCGAGTGTTGTGCCGAGCAAGCCCCGACGGGCCTGTGTATGAAATACAAACTGAAGGAAACAATGCGCCCCTCACTTGGGTTGTGCACCGTAACATGTTACGGCCTTGTACGTCTACCGATCCCCCGCGGCTCAAACCGACCCTCCAGGTCCCTGACCCCCCGCCCACGGTCTGGGACCTGGATGACGAAGAGGACTTCCCCATCGCATCTGCGGGTCACCCCAGTAGTGGCACTACAGTAGACAAGGGAATCCCACCAGAACCAACTATTCGACCACCTTCCACCACCCCAGAAGACTCAACTACACCCGAGCTTCGACGCTCCGAGCGGTCAACAGCTGGCAAACCCCCTGAATGTTACGGACAGGACCAGTTTGTATGGCGACAAGGACTGTCGTCCCAAAAAACTAACCCGAGTCTACGAAAACCCTCGCCCGAGGACTGGCGAGTACACAGGGCGGGGGAGTGTGGGAGGAACGGCCCCCGTCGAGTGTCCGGGCCGGAACCAAGGGAGCCGTCATCTGGGTTCCGGGGGAAACTGTCCCCAGGGGACAGAGTTCAGTGGCATCGGGGCGCGGATCGGCAGAGCCTCCACAGTCTGCCCCGGAGGAAGCACGAGCGGGGGGCCGCCAGTGCGATGACCTTGCCCAGCGCCTCACCCTCCTGACACTCCTGGAGCACTCGCGCCTCCCGCACCAACCGCTGGAAGACCTGCCCCTGGTCCGTGCGAGAACCCCACTGACTTAAGGTCTCCTGCGTGGAATCGTTGAGGAGTAGATTGCCGAACTCCTGCAGTATGTTCATGCCCAAGATGATCGGATGACAGTTGTTAGTCTCTCCTTGGGTTAGGACCACTCCCGGCAGCCGAGGGATTTACCATACAATGTCATCTGAAGCCACACCACTCCGGCAACAGGTTTCGGCAGTTGGTTTGCGGCCACTAGTCGTATCATGGGCCCCCACTGGGGCCTTGCCGCTTCCGGGAAATGCTGCCAGAAGTATGTTGCCGGCATGGTCGTTACCTGCGACCCTGTATCCACTAGACACCGCACAGCACGACCCTCAACTTCGGCCCATACTATTGGGCACTTAGCGACCAGTTCTTCGGGACTTCCACCACCCCTTGTTGTGGCTTCCGGCTCCGAGCGGCATCCCCCATGCCCGGAGCCCTCTAGTTTAATGTCTGCTGGGGTGGGTATTTCCCACACCGCGGACACTCCCGTGCGAAGTGGCCCAGTTCTCCACACTCATAACACCGGGGCGGTGAGGCTCAGCCACCCCGTGTATTGTGAGGCCCACAGGGCCCGGAATTATAGCCAGGTCGGCCGTGCGCGGGCTCTATTCTCTTCTTCGCTTAAGCCAGCTTGCCCCGGATACTCTTCAGTTCTTGTCTCATTTCCTCAATCCATTGAGGCTCTTTGACAACGCTTACGGAAGATTCCATACTCCGGGCCTTCCCCACTGGAGCCGTCATCCCCTGCTCTTGCTCTCGCACCCAGGCCTGACTCCCCACTTTGGAGAAGGCTAAACGTGGGTTCACTCAGACCTGTTCCCGCGTTGCCTGCTTGATTAGCGGGTCCCGGAGTCCAGTCACTAGCAGGTCACGAAGGGTAATGTCGATGGGCCCTACCACTATGCCGTCCTTCCTTTCTATGGTGGTGTATAGCTCCTGGAGGGCATTCATATACTGGGTGATGGTCTCCCCCTCCCCCTGCATCCGACTGAACAACCGGGTTCTCAACTCCACCACGTCTGTTGAATCCCCGTGGGTCTCTTCCAGGATCTGCAAGACCCTGGCGAAGGTGTTGCGACGCCCCGGGGGTCTCAATATTACCGACATCCAGGCTTCCCCATCTAGCGCCATAAAGGCCACCTCAGTCTCTAATGTGAGGGTCATGGGGTGCATGCGGAAGAGGCCCCGTATACAGGGGCTGCTTGGCACTTTTCAGCCTGGGGGGCAATCACAAGGAAATGGCCCTCGAGTTGCGGTGGCCCTCTTTTTCCCTGCTTATCTCTGGCCATTCAATTAAAGCAGCATAGATAACAGGCTTTAAAAATAAGCTGGTATGTAGATATGGGAACAGATCGGTGCTAGCTGCATAGATATGGGAGCAGAACCGAGCTTACTACAGAAATATGGGAGCAAAACAGAGCTTACTTCAGAGATATAGGAGCAGAACCGAGCTTACTCCAGAGAAATGGGAGCAGAACAGAGCTTACTCCAGAGATATGGGAGCCGAATGGAGCTTACTCCAGTTATATGGGAGCAGAATGGAGCTTACTCCAGAGATATGGGAGCAGAACGGAGCTTACTCCAGAGATTTGGGAGCAGAACAGAGCTTACTCCAGAGATATGGGAGCAGAACAGAGCGTACTGCAAATATATGGATCAGAACTGAGAATACTCCAGAGATATGGGAGCAGAACGGAGCTTACTACAGAGATATGGGCGAAAAACACCGAGCTTACTACAGAGACATGAGAGCAGAACCGAGCTTACTACAGCGGTATGGGAGCAGAACCGAGCTTACTACAAAGATAAGGTAGCAGAACCGAGCTTACTACAGAGATTTGGAGCAGAACTGAGCTGCTTACTCCAGAAATATGGGAGCAGATCAGCCTTTACTATTGAGATAAGGGAGCAGAACCAAGCTTACTACAGAGATATAGGAGCAGAACCGAGCTTACTATAGAGATATGGGATATATATAGTATATATAATGCGATGGTCCCAGTTCCCACTATAAATATAGTGCGATGGCCCCAGTTGCCCACATATCTAGTATGGTGGCCCCAGTTCTCCTCATATATATATAGTATGATGGCCCCAGTTCTCCCCATATATATAGTGTGACGGCCCCAGTTCTCCCCATATATATAGTATAAGAGACCCCTGTTCTCCTATATATATAGAAGGATGGCCCCAGTTCTCCATATTAAAAATAAAGAAGTTTATACTCACCTTGTCCTGATTCCTGGCACTGCAGCCTCCATTTTCTCTTCTGGTTCCCAGAGCGGCATGAGACAATAATGTAATCACGCTGTCTGCGTGAGCACACTGAAGTCTCAGGAAGCTGCGGTCTGCAGCTTATCAGACAGACCAGGGCTTCCACTAGGAATTTCGGGGTCCCATACTGGCAAAATTTTTGGGTTCCTTTGAGACTTCGCCCAGGTTCCACACCAGCTCCGCCTCCACCGTCCCACTCTTGGAAAAACTCAACTTCTCCACCACATCCTCACTGATCAGATATTAAGGCTATGTGCACACGTACCGGAATTCCAGTCCGCGGGAAAATCGCATTTTAAATTCCCGCGATTTTCCCGCGGAAAAACTAGCATTTTGCAAGCGTAATTAGCTTGCAGAATGCTAGCGTTCTCCAAGCGATCTGGAGCATCGCTTGGAGAACTGATTGACAGGTTGGTCACACTCGTCAAACATAGTGTTTGACCAGTGTGACCAACTTTTTACTACTGAGGCTGCCTATGCAGCATCAGTAGTAAAAGATAGAATGTAAAAAAAAATAAAAAATGGTGTTATTCTTACCCTCCGACGTCCCGCGCATCCGTTCCCAGTAATCCTTTGCGAAAATGCCCGCGATGACGTCAGTTCTCGCGGGATCGCGACGTCTCACGGTCATTCGCGATGACGTCGCGCGAATGACCGCGAGACTTCGCGATCCCGCGAGAACGGACGCCATTTTCGCAAAGGCTTACTGGGAACGGGAGCGTGAAGAGAGGCAGGAAGACTGCGCGGGACGCCGGAAGGTAAGAATAACAATATTTTTTATCTTAAAATTCTATTTTTTACAGGGATATGGTACCCAAAGCCCAGAGGACAGTCTCCTCTCCTCCGGACCGTGGGTACCATCCGCAATTGTTCTGCTTACTTTCCGCATGGTGTGCACAGCCACATGCGGAAAGTAAGCGGAACAATGCATTCCTATGGGTGCGGGATCGCCGCGATTCCGCAAATTAATAAGCATGCTGTGGTTTTTACCGCGAAGCGATTCCGCCGCGGTAAAAACCGCAGCATTAGCACAGCATTGCGGAATCCCATAGGAATGCATGGGATGCTTATTTTTCGCGTTTTCGCGGCAAAATCGCGCGGTTAAAACCGCCTCGGAAACGCGAAAAAAACGCCACGTGTGAACTCAGCCTCACAGTTCCCATCAAACACCAGATCACATACATAACCAGCAACTTCTGTTCTGGCCAAAATAATTTTTAAGCTGATACCACGACACGGGAGACTCTTTCGGCTGGGACCTAGTCTACTCTAAACTATTAAAAATAAATATATATTTATGTATTTTTCTTTAATGGAATGAGTCACATACATTTACATTTTTTTTAAACAACCATTAATACCACATACAAGGGACAAATATTGTCACACCATGACCAGACCACATATTACCTGCACATAGTGACCGAATAATACCACATATAAAGAACAAATACCGCCACACCTTGGCCAGACCACATATTACCAACACATAGTGACCAAAAAAATACTACATACAAGGAACAAATATCACCGCACCATGGCCAGACCACATATTACCACCACATAGTGACCGAATATTACCACATACATGGAACAAATACCGCCACACCTTGGCCAGACCACATTTTACCACAACATAGTGACTGAATAATACCACATACAAGGAACAAATACCACCGCACCATGGTCAGACTACATATTACCACCACATAGTGACTGAATATTACAATACTGATCATTAATAAAAAAAAACCAACATAATACTAAGTGCCATTGTATACAGAAACTCTGTATTTACTGTCAGTGTACAGGTAATACAGTGATCACTGGTGACATTATACACAGGAGCTCTGTATATAGTGTCAGTGTACAGGTAATACACTGATCACCAGTGACATTACACACAGCAGCTCTGTTTATAGTGTCAGTGTACAGGTAATGCAGCGATCATCAGTGAAATCATACACAGGACAGCTGTATATAGTATACAGTGTATAGTGTCAGTGTACAGGTAATACAGTGATCACCAGTGACATTATACAGAGGAGCTCTGTATAAAGTGTCAGTTTACAGGTAATACATGGATCACCAGTGACATTACACACAGCAGCTCTGTTTATAGTGTCAGTGTACAGGTAATACAGTGCTCATCAGTGAAATCATACACAGGACAGCTATATATAGTATACAGTGTATAGTGTCAGTGTACAGGTAATACAGTGATTACCAGTGATCTTATACACAGGAGCTCTGTATAAAGTGTCAGTGTACAGGTAATACAGTGATCACCGATGATAATGTATATAGTATACAGTGTATAGTGCCAGTGCACAGGTAACACACTGACTCACCAGTGACGTCTCTAGCTGAAGTCCTTCATCTTTGCTTTTCTTTTTCATCAAGCACAGACAGCCATTACTTCTTACAGCCAGGACTCGACCCTGCGTAAAATAACACAGTTACTAGAGCACCACTTTCAGAGCACATTCCCCACTTTTTCCGTTTCTTCTACACTACACATCTGAATACAGACGTGCACCCACAATCAATATATAATTGGTTATTATGCTACCAATCATTCCAAATATAAATTATAATCCGCCACTGTGCACCCACTAACTATAAATAGCAACTTTCCCCATTTAATATATAAATTAATTAGCACCTGTACTCTTTTCCCCAATTCATTACCAGGCACTTCATTCTCAAGGTCCCCCACTATGTACCTCCTGCTCTAACCCTTACCCCGATTCATTACATTTACATGCCCATCCTGCCTCAATTCATTGTCATGTCTTTCTCTCCCACCCTCTATTCATCATCAACTGCTCTACCCCACATTCAATACATCATTTACTCCCCCACTCTCAAAATTCATTATTTGTTCTCCCCATAGATCATCATTTGCTCTCCCCAGCCCCCACCTTCAATTCATCATTTGCTCTCCTTACTCCTTACCCCCACCGTCAATTAAATTGCTGTGCCCCGTCACTCACACTGAATTGATCATTTGCAGTCCCCCGTCCTCTCCCTTACTTCATCATTTGCAGTCCCCCCACTTTAATTTGATGTCCACTTATTTCATCCATTGCAGTCCCCTATCACCCCCTCACTTCATCTGCAGTGCCCCTTCATCATTTGCAGCCCCCTATCCCCCTTCCATTTCATCATGTGCAGTCCCCTTCCGCTCACTTCATCATGTTCAGTCCCCCTTACCCCCCACTTCATTTGCCGCCCCACTCCCCCGTCATCATGTGCAGTACTCCTTACCCCCAATTCATCATGTGCAGTTCCCCTAAACCCCCAATTCATGTGCATTCCCACTTACCCCTAATTCATCCTGTGCAGTCCCCTTAACCGCCACATCCCATGTGCAGCCGAACTCCCCACACCTTCATCATGTGCAGCCCAAATCACCCAACTTCATCATTTGCAATCTCCCTTACCCCCCAGTCATCATGTGCAATCCCCCTTACCCCTGTCATCAAGTGCAGCCCCACTCCCCCCACTTCATCATATGCAGCCTCACTCACCCCCCTTCATCATGTACAGCCTCACTCACCCCCCTTCATCATGTACAGCCCCACTCACCCCCTTCATCATGTGCAATCCTCCTTACCCACCAATTCATCATGTGCAGTCCCCCTTACCCCCAATTCATCCTGTGCAGTCCCCTTAACTCCCACTTCCCATGTGCAGCCGAACTCCCCCTACTTAATCATGTGCAATCTCCCTTACCCCCAGTCATCATGTGCAATCCCCCTTACCCCCATCATCAAGTGCAGCCCCACTCCCATCACTTCATCATTTGCAGCCCCACTCACCTCCTCTTCATCATTTGCAACAACCGCACTCCCCTTCACCATGTGCGGCCCCACTCACCCCCCCTTCATCATGTGCGGCCCCACTCACTCCCCCTTCATCATGTGCGGCCCCACTCACCCCCCTTCATCATGTGTGGCCCCACTCACCCCCCCTTCATCATGTGCGGCCCCACTCACCCCCCCTTCATCATGTGCGGCCCCACTCACCCCCCTTCATCATGTGCAGCCCCACTCACCCCCCCTTCATCATGTGCGGCCCCACTCACCCCCCCTTCATCATGTGCGGGCCCACTCACCCCGCCTTCATCATGTGCGGCCCCACTCACCCCCCCTTCATCATGTGCGGCCCCACTCACCCCCTTCATCATGTGCGGCCCCACTCACCCCCCCTTCATCATGTGCGGCCCCACTCACCCCCCCTTCATCATGTGCGGCCCCACTCACTCCCCCTTCATCATGTGCGGCCCCACTCACCCCCCTTCATCATGTGCGACCCCACTCACCCCCCTTCATCTTGTGCGGCCCCACTCACCCCCCTTCATCATGTGCGGCCCCACTCACCCCCCTTCATCATGTGCGGCCCCACTCACCCCCCTTCATCATGTGCGGCCCCACTCACCCACCCTTCATCATGTGTGGCCCCACTCACCCCACTTCATCATGTGCGGGCCCACTCACCCCGCCTTCATCATGTGCGGCCCCACTCACCCCCCCTTCATCATGTGCGGCCCCACTCACCCCCCCTTCATCATGTGCGGCCCTACTCACCCCCCTTCATCATGTGCAGCCCCACTCACCCCCCTCCATCATGTGCAGCCCCATTCACCCCACTCCATCATGTGCGGCCCCATTCACCCCCCTCCATCATGTGCGGCCCCATTCACCCCCCTCCATCATGTGCGGCTCCATTCACACCCCTCCATCATGTGCGGCCCCATTCACCCCCCTTCATCATGTGCGGCCGGGCGGCCCCATTCACCCCTTTCCATCATGTGTGGCCCCATTAACCCCCCTCCATAATGTGCGGCCCCACTCACCCCCCTCCATCATGTGTGGCCCCATTCACCCCTTCATCATTTGCGGCCCCACTCACTCCCCATTCATCATTTGCAGCCCCCACACCCCCTCACACATTTAATTCATGTCATAAAGAAAAAAAAAGTTTGCCATTCTTACCACACAGCCGCCCGCTCCCCAGCAGCGCCTCTCTGCTTCCAGGGTCCGGTGTTATGATTGAGTCACCGTAGGAGGCAAAAATAGAAATGCTAGCTAAGTCCAGAAAACCAGAGAAGTTGGCAGCTATCGGATTGCAGACCCCTGAACCTATCAACACAACTAGCAGTAGCCGTGGGGGGCTCCTACGATGCCCTAGGCCCCTCGATCACAGCCGGAGGACTACATAGCCTAAAGACAGAAAGGGAAATCTAAACTGCCCCAGAGCAGACCCCAAAGCAAAAGGCAGCCCCCCACATATAATGACGGTGAAGCAAGAAGAAAGAACAAAACACAGACAGAAAGATAGACTGAGCAAAGATGGGGCCCACGCTAGCTTAGATAGGAAAGGACAGGAAGGCTGCTGTCTGCAATCCATGAAAAACCCTATGAAAATAAGAGCCAACCAACTGACAGTAAAAAAGGCCCTGAAGACGCTAGGCTTCAAAAAAGCTATGTCAGTACTCAGGAATATTCTGAAGACAGAGCAACAGGCAAAAGGAGATTCAGCTCACCCCAGCAGGGAATGGCAGAATCCAGAAAAGCAAGGAAAACAAAACACTAATGCAAAAAGGCAAGGCAGAAATCTTAGCTTTAGATGAGCAGGAATCAGACTGGTTTCCTAGAAGTCCACAGAGAAATCACCCGCAGGCCAGAAGGGCGTCGGCAGCCTCATATCCAGTCATCAACTCCACTCAGCCAGTCATCATAATCAGCCCCAGGTGTCTGACAATCAGGCTCACTACCATTCTTCACCAGAAGAGGGAGTTCCCCGGGCCTCAGTAGTGAAGGGGAAAATGAACTCACAACAGAACCTCCCCCTTGAGGAGGGGTCACCGAATCCTCAACCACGCCACCAGGGCGATCAGGGTGAGCCCGATGAAAGGCACGCACCAATCTTTTGGCATGAATATCAGAGGCAGAGATCCAGGAATTATCCTCCTGACCATAACCCTTCCACTTAACCAAATACTGGAGTCTCCGTCTAGCCAGACGGGAATCCAGTACTTTCTCTACCTCATATTCCATGTTACCTTCAACCAATACAGGGTCTGGAGGTGCAACCCCCGGAACAACAGGTTCAACAAACCTCTTCAACAAAGATTTATGGAACACATTATGGATTTTAAATGTGACAGGAAGAGCCAAACGAAAAGAGACCGGATTAATAATCTCCAAAATCTTGTAAGGTCCAATAAATCTAGGCTTAAACTTAGGAGAAGCCACCTTCATAGCAATATTTTTTGATGATAACCGCACCATATCACCAACCTTAAATTGGGGACCAATGGTCCTATGTCGGTTGGAAAACCACTGGGCCTTTTCCTGGGAGAGAGATAACTTATCCACCACTTGGTCTCAGATCTGGTGCATTCTCTCCACCACAGTGTCAACCCCTGGGCAGGCAGAGGGCTCCACCTGCCCTGAAGAAAATCGAGGATGAAACCCAAAGTTACAAAAAAAAGGAGACATCAAAGTGGCAGAACTAGCTCTATTATTTAAAGCAAATTCGGCCAAGGGCAAAAATGAAACCCAATCATCCTGATCAGCAGAAATAAAACATCTCAAATATGACTCCAAGGTCTGGTTTGTTCTCTCTGTCTGCCCATTGGTCTGAGGGTGAAAAGCAGAGGAGAAGGACAACTGAATTCCCAGCTTGGAACAGAAAGTTCTCCAAAATCTAGACACAAACTGGACTCCTCTGTCAGATACAATGTTCTCAGGAATCCCGTGCAAGCGAACCACCTGTTGTAAAAACACGGGCACCAATTCAGAGGAAGACGGCAACTTAGGGAGTGGTACAAGATGAACCATCTTAGAGAACCTATCACAAATCACCCAAATAACAGTCATCCTTTGAGAGACAGGCATATAAGAGATGAAATCCATTGAAATATGGGTCCATGGCCTCTTGGGGACAGGCAAAGGCATCAACAACCCACTAGAGCGAGAACACGATTTAGACCGGGAGCACGTCCCACAGGACTGCACAAAATTCCTGACATCACGAGACAAGGAGGGCCACCAAAAAGACCGACTCACCAGATCTCTAGTACCAAAAATACCTGGATGACCAGCCAAAGCAGAACAATGAACTTCAGACATCACTCTCTTCTTCCACTGGTCAGGAACATACAACTTTCCACTGGAACAACGCTCAGGTTTGTCCTCCTGGAACTCTTCCAGAGCATGTCTCAAATTGGGCGAGATGGCAGAAAGAACTACCCCTTCACCTAAAATGGTAGCAGGCTTGGTCACCACAGGAGAATCAGCAAAGAAGCTCCTAGAGAGGGCGTCAGCCTTGACATTCTTAGTTCCAGGAAGAAAAGAAACTACAAAATCAAAACGTGTAAAAAACAAGGCCCACCTAGCCTGTCTAGGGTTCAAGCGCTTAGCCGACTCAAGGTAATCAAATTCTTGTGGTCAGTGAGGACCACGACTTGATGCTTAGCTCCCTCCAACCAATGTCTCCACTCCTCAAATGCCCATTTCATGGCTAACAGTTCCCGATTCCCCACATCATAGTTACGTTCAGATGGAGAGAACTTTCGGGAAAAGAAAGCACAGGGATTCATTTTAGATGTTACAGGATCCTTTTGGGACAAAACAGCTCCTGCACCAATCTCAGAAGCATCCACCTCTACCTGGAACGGAAGTGAGACATCAGGTTGCCGCAAAACCGGGGCGGAGGTGAATCTTCGCTTCAGCTCCTGAAAGGAAGAAACAGCCTCCGGAGACCAATTTAACACATCAGCACCCTTCTTAGTCAAATCAGTCAATGGCTTGGCAATACTAGAAAATTTTGCTATAAATTTCCGATAAAAATTAGCAAAACCCAAAAACTTCTGGAGGGCCTTCAAAGAAGTGGGCTGAACCCAATCGTAAATGGCCTGTACCTTGGCCGGGTCCATTTCAATAGTTGACGGGGACAAAATAAATCCCAAAAAAGAAATCCTCTGTACTCCGAAAAGGCATTTAGATCCTTTGACATACAGGGAATTCTCCCTCAAGATCCGGAATACAGTCCGAATATGTTCCACATGAGAATCCCAATCCTTGGAGAAGATCAAAATATCATCCAGATAGATAATCAAAAATTTATCGACAAAATCTCGGAAAATATCGTTCATGAAGCACTGGAAGACAGAAGGGGCATTAGTGAGCCCAAAAGGCATCACCAGGTACTCAAAATGTCCCTCCGGAGTATTAAACGCCGTCTTCCATTCATCCCCATGCTTAATGCGAATAAGATTATACGCCCCCCTAAGGTCAAGCTTGGTAAACCAGCAAGCACCTTTAACTCTGGAGAATAGATCAGAAATCAGGGGTAACGGATACTGATATTTAACAGTAATTTTGTTGAGAGCACGATTATCAATACAAGGTATTAATGATCCATCCTTTTTGGCTACAAAAAAAAAACCCGGCACCTAAGGGTGACGAGGATGGTCTAATATGACCCTTCTCCAACGCCTCCTTAATATAGGATCGCATAGCCTCGTGCTCGGGTACAGATAATTTGAAGAGCCGACCCTTGGGAAATTTACACCCCGGGCTCAGTTCAATAGCACAGTCATAACTCCTATGAGGAGGCAGAGACGCAGATTCATTCTCACTAAATACATCATAAAAGTCCGCCAAATAATCAGGAACATCATGCGACTGAGGAGAGGTGGAAAACACCGGAGCCTCACTAAAGGCACACCGACAACCCCAACTCACCACAGACACAGATTTCCAATCCAAAACTGGATTATGAATTTGTAACCAGGGAAACCCCAGAACAATAGTATCATGCAGATTATGTAACACCAAAAACCTGCAATTTTCTTGATGGTCTGGGGCGACCCGCATTACCACCTGGGTCCAAAACTGAGGTTTATATTTAGCCAAAGGAGTAGCATCAATCCCCCTCAAAGGGATAGGCGTCTGCAGAGGTGTCATCGGAAATCCACAACATTTAGCAAAATCCAAGTCCATTAGGTTTAGAGCTGCTCCCGAATCCACAAAAGCCTTGGCGGAAAATGTGGACAGGGAGCAGATCAGAGTAATAACCAGAAGAAACTTAGGTTGAACACCACCAACAGAAAACGTGTGTGCAAAGCGTTTCTCGCGTTTAGGACAGACAGAAATAATATGCGAGGCATCTCCACAGAAAAAACACAACTTATTATGCCTTCTGAACTCCTGACGCTGCTCTCTGGAAAAAACTCTATCACATTGCATAGGTTCAGACATCTGTTCAACAGGTGGCAACACCTCTCGTGCAGCTCTGCGTTCGCGTAAACGCCGATCAACCTGAATGGCTAAAGACATAGAATCGTCAAGACCAGAGGGAACAGGAAATCCCACCATAGTATCTTTTATGGCTTCTGACAACCCCTTCCGAAAGAGAGCAGCCAAGGCATTATCATTCCAGGTAGTAAGTACTGCCCACTTTCGGAATTTTTGACAGTACAATTCTGCAGAATCACGACCCTGGTTCAATGCCAGCAGGGTCTTTTCAGCCTGATCAATGGCATTAGGTTCGTCATACAACAACCCCAAGGCCTGAAAAAATGCGTTCACATTAGTCAGAATAGGATCATCTGGTTTCAAAGAAAACGCCCAATCCTGGGGATCGCCACGCAACAAAGAGATGACAATTTTAACCTGCTGCGCGGAGCTCCCTGACGAGTTAGGCTTCAAGGCAAAAAATAATTTACAATTATTTTTGAAATTCAAAAATTTAGACCGATCCCCAAAAAATACATCAGGTGTAGGAATCTTTGGTTCAGCAGCATGTGAATGAGCAAGGTAGGCGGAAATTCCCTGCACTTCCGCAGCGAGCTGCTCCACACGATCAGACAATTGCTTTATCTCCATTGAGAGAAAAAAAAAATTCCCCCTACGGCCTCAGAGATATAGAGGAAAAAATATACACACTTTTTTTTTTTCCTTTTTATACAATTCTTTCCTGCTATTGAGTACCCTAGAATCTGCGGTATGGCGGGTGATTCTGTTATGATTGAGTCACCGTAGGAGGCAAAAATAGAAATGCTAGCTAAGTCCAGAAAACCAGAGAAGTTGGCAGCTATCGGATTGCAGACCCCTGAACCTATCAGCACAACTAGCAGTAGCCGTGGGGGGCTCCTACGATGCCCTAGGCCCCTCGATCACAGCCGGAGGACTACATAGCCTAAAGACAGAAAGGGAAATCTAAACTGCGCCAGAGCAGACCCCAAAGCAAAAGGCAGCCCCCCACATATAATGACGGTGAAGCAAGAAGAAAGAAAAAAACACAGACAGAAAGATAGACTGAGCAAAGATGGGGCCCACGCTAGCTTAGATAGGAAAGGACAGGAAGGCTGCTGTCTGCAATCCGTGAAAAACCCTATGAAAATAAGAGCCAACCAACTGACAGTAAAAAAGGCCCTGAAGACGCTAGGCTTCAAAAAAGCTATGTCAGTACTCAGGAATATTCTGAAGACAGAGCAACAGGCAAAAGGAGATTCAGCTCACCCCAGCAGGGAATGGCAGAATCCAGAAAAGCAAGGAAAACAAAACACTAATGCAAAAAGGCAAAGCAGAAATCTTAGCTTTAGATGAGCAGGAATCAGACTGGTTTCCTAGAAGTCCACAGAGAAATCACCCGCAGGCCAGAAGGGCGTCGGCAGCCTTATATCCAATCATCAACTCCACTCAGCCAGTCATCATAATCAGCCCCAGGTGTCTGACAATCAGGCTCACTACCTTTCTTCACCAGAAGAGGGAGTTCCCCGGGCCTCAGTAGTGAAGGGGAAAATGAACTCACAACAGTCCGGACTCTGGTACATGTCGGCGTGCGCGATGACGTCATCGTGCACGCCTGACCCGGAAGTGGAGAGAGAGGGAGCGGGACTGCAGGTGCAGGCACTGGCAGCGGCCCGGAAGCTGTGCAGCCATCAAGGTGACGGAGGTGCACAGCTCCCAGCTGTGGCTTTGTTTGCTGCTGGCCGCGTCACAGTACAGCGGGCACGGCTGCGCACAATCTGCTGTGCGGCCGGCCCTGTAGAGGTGCTGGGGGAGCGGCCCGGGGGGCAATTGCCTCCCTGTCACCCGGCCCGGCCCGCATACGTTCTGTCCAGCTCCACAACAGCGTATCGGAGCCAGAAAACCGGGGCAAGTTACTTAGCATAGCCCCCAGGGAGATGCAAGAGCAGGGGCCCCCATCATCATCAGCGCCTGCAGCCCCACTCTGATCAGGCGCACCGCCGTCCGCACTCGGAGACTGTATCCTGCCGACTATGCCAAATGTGGTGTTTGCAGGTACGCAGGATGCAGTGACGAGTTGCGAGACAATTTGGTGCTTTCTATAGTAACGTTTATAAGACTAGAGGGAACTTCCCTCAGTCACGGCCTGATCAACAAAAGGGGTAACACCGGTTGCCCTCACAGGGGTTCTATACAAGCAAACACAAGCGGGTAGAACACAACTACTTACGGCAATAGCCGGTAACTAAATTATAGGGCCGCGGTATGGCCGACTAGTTATGTAGTCAACTTAGCCGTCCAGACGTCCCTCGCCGTTCAGGATGATGGTCTTTCGGCGTAGTAGTCACTGGGCCCAGTTGCTGAGGCGTTGACGATGGCTTCGCACGCTCTGGCGCGCTGATGACACTGGAGCCCCACATGTCCCGGCGGAGTCCTTGGACGGATGGGCCACAGCCCCCGGACTGGGGCAAGTGGCAGCGATGTGAGGTGGTGAATGACAGGCCATCTGCGCAGCCAATGGGTAGGCCGCAGCCGCAGGCTGAGGTGAGGCGGCAGCGGCCACGGGTCAAACTGGGGCTGCAGTGGCCGCGGGCTGGAGTGGGGCAGCATGGGCTTTGCGCCGTCCCTCTGGAGTCCTCAGTGAGCGTCTTCCCTGGCACTGGTAAGTCGCTCTAGCTTTCAGTCGCTCCCACGGTCTCCTGCTGCCTCTGTCCCGGTCTGCTGACTCATCATCCCGGAAATTCCCCGCCTCCGTTATACTGGTCTCTCCCCCAGCCCATCTGTCTGTCACAACAGCCCATCCCCGAACTCTGTCCCTCGGGGACAGTTTCCCCCGGAACCCAGATGACGGCTCCCTTGGTTCCGGCCCGGACACTCGACGGGGGCCATTCCTTCCACAGCTGCAGGACTCTGCTGTGCTGGTTGTCATTGTGCTGGATGAGGTGAAGTTTCTGTGTGGGGTCAGGAGGGGTTTACAGGGTGAATGTAGAAGAGCTGTGTGTGTATGAGGTGTACAGAGCGGAGCCGTGTGTGTAGAAGGTGTACAGAGCACAGATATGCATGTTTGAGGTGTATGGAGAAGTGGAGCCATGTGTGTATGGGGTGAGCGGAGCTGTTTGTGCATAAGGTGTACACAGCGGAGCCGTTTTTGTACAAGGTGTACGGAGCGGAGCTGTTTGTGTACAAGGTGTACGGAGCGAAGTGGTATGTGTATGGGGTGTACGGAGCGGAGCCGTGTGTACGGGGTGTACGGAGCAGAGCTGCGTGTGTACAAGGTGTACAGAGCAGAGCTGCGTGTGTACAAGGTGTAGGGAGCAGAGCCGCGGGTGTACAGCATGTACGGAGCATAGTCGCACGTGTACAGCATGTACAGAGCAGAGCCGCGTGTGTACAGAGTGTACGGAGCAGAGCCGCATGTGTACAGAGCAGAGCCACGTGTGTACAGCGTGTACGGAGCAGAGCCGCGTGTGTACAGCGTGTACGGAGCAGAGCCACATGTGTACAAGGTGTACGGAGCAGAGCTGCATGTGTACAAGGTGTACCGAGCGGAGCCATGTGAGTATAGGGGGTGCAGAGCAGAGCCATGTGTGTATAGGGGGTATCAGGTGCAGTAATAGGGACACATACGGCAGCAGCAGCTCAGCATTGGGGTATCAGGTGCTGTAATAGGGACACATATGGCAGCAGTGGCTCAGCATTGGGGTATCAGGTGCAGTAATAGGGACACATACGGCAGCAGCGGCTCAGCATTGGGGTATCAGGTGCAGTAATAGGGACACATATGGCAGCAGCGGCTCAGCATTGGGGTATCAGGTGCAGTAATAGGGACACGTACGGCAGCAGCGGCTCAGTATTGGGGTATCAGGTGCAGTAATAGGGACACATACGGCAGCAGCAGCTCAGCATTGGGGTATCAGGTGCTGTAATAGGGACACATATGGCAGCAGTGGCTCAGCATTGGGGTATCAGGTGCAGTAATAGCGACACATACGGCAGCAGCGGCTCAGCATTGGGGTATCAGGTGCAGTAATAGGGACACATATGGCAGCAGCGGCTCAGCATTGGGGTATCAGGTGCAGTAATAGGGACACGTACGGCAGCAGCGGCTCAGTATTGGGGTATCAGGTGCAGTAATAGGGACACATACGGCAGCAAGCGGCTGAGCAATGAGGTGTCAGGTGCAGTAATAGGGACACATACGGCAGCAGCGGCTCAGAATTGGGGTGTCAGGTGCAGTAATAGGGATGCATACGGCAGCAGTGGCTCAGTATTGGGGTATCAGGTGCAGTAATAGGGACACATATGGCAGAAGTGGCTCAGTATTGGGGTATCAGGTGCAGTAATAGGGACACACATGGCAGCAAGCGGCTCAGCATTGAGGAGTCAGGTGCAGTAATAGGGACACATACGGCAGCAGCGGCTCAGCATTGGGGTGTCAGGTGCAGTAATAGGGACGCATACGGCAGCAGTGGCTCAGTATTGGGGTATCAGGTGCAGTAATAGGGACACATATGGCAACAGCGGCTCAGTATTGGGGTATCAGGTGCAGTAATAGGGACATACGGCAGCAGTGGCTCAGCCTTGGGGTATCAGCAGGATGAGGGGTTTGTGCATGTTGGAGATAGATGGAGATGGGGCTGGAATATGAGAAGTGAAACGTGTCGTTGTATTCTCTGTAGGAGAGTCGTGACTGGAGGAGCTGTCATGTCGGTCTGGGCCAGATGGAAAAGACGTGAAAAGTGAACGATTCCATCAGAAAGATCGTCAGCGGTAAGACACCATCTATAACTGTGCAGTAAACACTTGTATGTTCTGTAAGACTGGTATTTACCACTGACCATATGGTGGTAATATCAGTATTGGTCTTTATATAGGGATTATTTTCAGTAACAGCGCAGTCATCTCCTACATCCACTATTAGGGTGCGTCACCGAGTTGTAATCAAAGTTACCTAGTTAAGGGCCCACTCAGAAGTTTCGCCCCCCTGAACCGAAACCCTAGCTACGCCTCTGGGTCAGGGCCGGCAGCTCACCAGTTTAGGAGGCTACCAAACACAGGACAAGGAGCTTACAACATTTCCTGTGCTATCTAGACTTTGCCAGGCAGATGTGTGCAGGGAGGGAGAAGCCGTTCTAGTCCCTTTATTCCATAAAAGAACAAGACATTCATTTTCAGGCGATTCTGGCACATTACATAATCTAACGAGACAATCCGCAGTGAATCAATGTAACAATTCGGCAGAGAGGAGGAAGCCCCATAGGATATCAGCCACCACAGTTGCATACAGCAACATAAACACAGACCATACAAGGCATGTCTCGTAGCAGAGAGACCATCCCATTTTCAATACTTAAAGGGGTTGTTCAGGTTTGGTACAAATCTGAAGTCACTATACGAGACAGCATTTGATGGTACTGGCAGGTGCGAGTGGGCGATCATGTGACCCATGTATACAATTCACTTACCAACTAGATATGTTCAGTCTCAATCAAAGTGAGATGAGAGAAGGATGAGTTACGTGACAGCCCGCTTGCCCCAGCAATACCAGGAAAATCGGGAAAACATGCGGTCACAACTTGACAGTCTGCAGACTTTTCTCCCATGTTCAGTCAACCCCTTTAATTCCACCTTTCACGAGGTGGTGCTATCGAGAAATTGAACTCTTCCTGTCTGGTTCCTCACATATTACAGCTGACCGCTGGGGGAGGGAAGAAATCCTAGCAGGAGGATAATGTCATCTTACTATGGTCAAGGAATACTTCTAAAAAAAGGCATTTTACTTGGGCATATTTTCTGACATCAAGCACTGATAAAGCAAAAATGGATCAACGCTCTACTAACTTGTGCAATGGTTGTACATCCGCCCAGTCAGCCTGTCTGAAAGGTCCCTAAAGAATAATATGGACTGTCCAAAGTGAACTGCCCCTGTAAGATCAAGAATGAGTCCACAGGGAACTTAGCCTACAGGGTCCCAAACACCTTTAATGACTGTTAGGCAAAACAGCCACCTCTCCGCACTCCACCGATAAGAAGAGGGAATAAGATGCAATCAGGCATTTCTGGCAGAAGCTTCTCTGGGGAGAAAGTTGGGTGTTAAAATGTAACCACCGGTTACTACCTCTTGAAGCTCATCAAGAGAATGCCAAGAGTGTGCAAAGCAGTAATCAAAGCAAAAGGTGGCTACTTTGAAGAACCTAGAATATAAGACATATTTTCCATTGTTTCATACTTTTATGTTAATTATATAATTCCACATGTGTTAATTCATAGTTTTGATGCCTTCAGAGTGAGTCTACAATTTTCATAGTCATGAAAATAAAGAAAACTCTTTGTATGAGGAGGTGTGTCCAAACTTTTGGTCTGTACTGTATATATATAATCGATAGATTAAAAGCTGGCAAATGATCTGCCGCACTGCGTACAGTATAGAATAGGTTATGCTAGAATAGATATATAGCTGAAGAGCCCGGCGTTGCCTGGGCATAGTAACCAACTGTGGTTAGTTATAACAAATTATAATGATTATATTGCACATAAAAACATTTCACATCATATATTCAACACTACAGATTTGCAACACAAATTAACTAAACGATTACCCGAGTATTGATAGTATTTTATTTTCAACTCATTCAATAGCCTTTTGATAAACAACATTTTTGGTTTTTCCTTTCGGTGCAAAGATAAAAAGATTTTTGGCAGTTCCAACTCTTGAACAGATCACATAAAGTTGACCATGAGAAAAGCATGGAGATTGCAAATCGATCCCTACTACTTTCAAGGACTGTCCCTGAGCATTGTTAATGGACATTGTGAATAGCAGTTCAACTGGAAACTGGAGGCGTTTAAAATCAAAAAACAAATCAGATGGAATGAGTGGAATTTTTGGAATGAAAATGTCCTCACCTTTGGCACATCCTGTTTCTGAGCTGTTTATCTAACCCTATCCTGTGTGATAATGTCTGCTGAGCTGTGTACCTAATCCTCTCCTGTGTGATACTTTCTGCTGAGTTGTGTATCTAATCCTATCGTGTGTTACTGACTGCTCAGCCGTGTATCTAATCCTATCCTGTGTGATAGTGACTGCTGAGCAGTATATCTAATCCTATCCTGTGTGATACCGTCTGCTGAGCCGTGTATCTAACCCTATCCTGTGTGATACTGACTGCTGAGCCGTGTACCTACTCCTATCATGTATGTTACTGACTGCTCAGCCGTGTATCTAATCCTATCCTGTAGATACTGACTGCTGAGCTGTGTATCTAATCCTATCCTGTGTGATACCGACTGCTGAGCCGTGTATCTAATCCTATTCTGTGTGATACTGTCTGCTGAGCCGTCTATCTAATACTATTCTGTGTGATACTGTGTGCTGAGCTGTGTATCTAATCCTATCCTGTGTGATACTGTCTGCTGAGTCATGTATCTATATTCCTATCCTGTGTGATACTGACTGTTGAGCTGTGTATTTAATCCTATCTTGTGTGATACTGACTGCTGAGCTGTGTATCTAATCCTATCCTGTGTGATACTGACTGCTGAGCCATGTGTCTAATCCTCTCCTGTGTGATACTGACTGCTGAGCTGTGTATCTAATCCTATCCTGTGTGATACTGACTGCTTTACAGAAGAACGATAACACCATAGAAATGATAAGAATAATAGGCAAAATTGTTTGGTAAATTGGAAGGCATGGGGTTAAAATTTCACCTCACAACATAGCCTATGATGCTCTCAGAGTCCATACGTGTGACTGTGCAAAATTTTGTGGCTGTGGCTGCGACGGTGCAGATGCCAATCCGAGACATACACACATACATACATACAAACATACACACACACACACATTGAGCTTTATATATATTAGATATGTCTTTATATTTCATACATAGATAGACAGAAGGATAGTCGGTAATTCATTTGTCGACTTCTGTAAAATCACTACAGGAGCCGCCAGGATACAAGACATGGATTACATACAGAAAATAGATGCAGAATAGGTGGATATATAGATGTGTGTGACAAATGCAATTAGTACAGTGTGTCTGCAAATTACTGTACTTGTATTTAATTAATAAAAGATAAATTTACGGGAAAAAATGGCGTGGGTTCCCGTGCAACTTTCCAAACCAGAGAGGGAAAGCCAGTGACTGGGGCAGATGTTTAAAGCCTTGGAAGGGAGTAATACCCATGGATCTTCCTAGGCTATTAATATCAGCTCACAGCTGTATATTTAGCCTTTACTGGCTATTAAAATGGGGGACCCCCCAAAAAAATCAATTGGGGTCCCCCTATAATTAATAACCAGAATAGGCTATGCAGACGGCTGCGGGCTGATATTCATAACCTAGGAAGGGGCTATGGTTATTGGCCACTCCCTGGCTACAAATGTGGGGCCCCTGAGGCTTCAGTCGCCACAGAGGTACTGCACCTTCTCCTAAGGTGTGGTACCCCACTATTCGGGTAAGGTGGGGGGCTCCAGACCACACTCCACACCTGCACCCCACACACAGGATGTTCAGCAGGGTCCCATCCATGCTTTATGCTGGGAAGGTAGCAGAGCACCTTTCGTGGTCCCTGACTTCGTAACACGAGATGTGCTGGGAGACGGGTGGAGTAAGATGACACAAAGAGTGGGAAGAGTGAGGATTGGGAGTTAGTTGGTTAGAGAGGGGAGAAGGAGAAGGATGGATGTTTGAAGGACATGCTGCAGCAGGTCCCAGTGATCTGGGCTGCTGGCACAGGGAAGGCAGAGTAGGAGACTGACAAGACTGATAACCTAACCTTCCATAAGAAAGATAAAACAGTTCTGAACGAAGGAGAAAGAAGGACGGTGGGAAGCAGGTTGAAGAAAGATAGATAACCCTGCCAGTCCAGAGTGCAAAGGCCGGGGCCCGTTCCCCGAGGTTGTATGAACACTGATGGTTCTGCAGCAGACACCGGTGGAGTAGTAAGCCGCTAACGCCTTACTCCCATCATAGACTTGGGACACAACAGCAACCTTAATAGACAGACGGGACTCTGGAGATAGAGATCCCTGATCAGGCTACAGTTGTCTGTCATACAAGTAAGGGTCTTAGGAACCCGAGACAAGAGGCACTACAGCGAACCACGGTACTGGGGTACTTCACACTTAAAGACGCATTAGAGGAGACGTTCAGGAAAGGTACATGTTGGCGGAGTGTTGGAAAGGGGAATCCTATCTTGCCCGGAGATTGGCTGGAGCCCTGACCCGGAGAACACGGCACGGAGGCAGGCACCTGTGTGAACTGCAGACTGTGAGTAAAGCTTTGGAACCGCATGCCCGGGTGTCCTCCAGTTATTCCAGCACCGCTACATTTGGGGTACCAGCACCTACACCATCTGTGCCTCTCCTCCAATACTACATCTACACTGCCCTGGGACTACAGCTCCACTTGTGGGGAGCTTCACCATCTTGGCTGCACACACCACCAGTCCTAGAGGATCTGCATGCAGCGTCGGCCTAACACCATACTTGCCGAGCACCACAGGTGGCGTCACGAACTACACCATTAACAATTCCCCATTACTTGGGGGCCCAGGGCTACGGACTGGGTCACCGCTGCTCTGACCCATTCCTCTGACACCGGCCCGGTACCGAGTATCCCACAGCCCTGGGAGGGCGACCCACAAACACCAGCTCTCAGCCACCCAAAAAAAGGCGCATCTCTAAGATGCGCCAATTCCGGCACTTAGCCTCTCTCTTTTCCTATGCCCTGTAACGGTGGCATATTTGGTAATATTTGTTGGGTTGATGTGACCTTTGAATTGCAAGGTGACATCAAGCCCTCCGCTTAGTAATGGAGAGGTGTCAATAAGACACCGATCCATTACTAAGCCTATAGTTGTTACAGGTTAAATATAGACACAGCTGTAATAAAGTCTTATAATGAAATTAAACACAACACAGTTTCCCATCTTTATTATACTTCTAATTCCTGCGATGCCCTCATTCTCCTGTAATAAAAAAAAAATAACAAACCAATATACCATGTCTGTCCGTCGTTGTGTCCCAAGCCGAAATCCATATCTGGGCTATATACAGTTTACAACCAGGACGATGCGAAGATGCAACCGCCGCGGCTGTAAACCACTGATAAATGAATGTGGTCAGCGCTGCTTCAGAGAATAGCGTTGACGTCACTGATGATGCACTCCCTCACAGCCAGACTTGCACTGAACTCTGGAGCGTGGGAAAATGAACTGGCATTTTCCCACGCTCCAGAGTTCAGCGCAGGTAAGGCTGTGATGGAGCGCAGCATCAGTGACGTCAGTGCTAGACTCTGAAGCAGCGCCG
Source organism: Dendrobates tinctorius (assembly GCF_039654945.1). Classification (NCBI taxonomy): domain Eukaryota; kingdom Metazoa; phylum Chordata; class Amphibia; order Anura; family Dendrobatidae; genus Dendrobates; species Dendrobates tinctorius. Next base: position 577,759 of record NW_027362029.1, read on the forward strand.
GCAGCATCTATATATATATATATATGTGTGTAGCTGACATATATATATGCACCTATTCTATGCGTATATATCTATTCTATCTATTCTATTCTAATCTGTCAGTGTGATTTTACAGTACACCGCACAAGAATTGCCAGCTTTTCAAAGGACACCGGTGCGTATTTTTCGCAAGCTACATTGATGGTCAGTGTGGTGTGCGATTTTTTTCTCGCATCCATAGACTTCTATTGGCGAGTGTCGGTGACAATAGCAGCATACTGCGATTTCACTCGCACGTATAATACGGCCGAGAAAAAAAATGGTGATGGGAGCTGCCCCATAGATTAACAGCGGTCCGAGTGCTATGCGATGTTTGTGACTCCAGCCTTACTTGAACTCCCATACATTTTTATGAAAATGGCACTAACAACATAGCACAGCAGGGCTCAGATGTTCTTGTAACCCTGCCTCTTGGGACCTAGAAGCAGGAATTCCTGTCTCAGGAATGAAAGTTCAAGATAGGAATACCCCTTTAGGGACCAGACTTTATGACAAACAAGGAGGGGCGCAGTAGGTTCCTCAGTGTTAACTTTGATCTGCCATAGCATTGGCTAATATTGTACAGCTCCTCTCTGTGCCACCAAACCAGTTCTCATCTGTCATTGTGTGGATTTCACTTGCCTCATTAGGGTCCATGATATGTTGCAGTAAAATATTATCAGCAATCATTATTCCTTCACCCCCAAGGGTGGTTTGCACGTTCATGACCGGGCCAATTTTTACAATTCTGACCACTGTACCTTTATGAGGTCATAGCTCTAGAACGCTTCCATGGATCCCGGTGATTCTGACAATGTTTTCTCATGACATATTGTACTTCATGTTAGTGGTAAAATTTCATTCAAATAACTTGCGTTTATTTGTGAGAAAAATGGAAATTTGGCGAAAATTTTGAAAATTTCGCAATTTTCCAACTTTGAATTTTTATGCCCTTAAATCACAGAGATACGGCACACAATAAACTTGATAAATAACATTTCCCACATGTTTACTTTACATCAGCACAATTTTGGAACCCAAATTTTTTTTTGTTAGGAAGTTATAAGGGTTAAAAGTTGACCAGCGATTTCTCATTTTTACAACATCATTTTATTTTTAGGACCACATCACATTTGAAGCCACTTTGAGGGGTCTATATGATAGAAAATACCCAAAAGTGACACCATTCTAAAAACTGCACCCCTTAAGGTGCTCAAAACCACATTCAAGAAGTTTATTAACCCTTTAGGTGCGTCACAGGAATTTTTTTGAATATTTAAAAAAAATGAACATCTAACTTTTTTTCACAAAAATAATACTTCAGGTTCAATTTTTTTTATTTTACCAAGGGTAACAGGAGAAATTGGACGCAAAAGTTATTGTGCAATTTGTCCTGAGTACGCTGATACCTGATATGTGGGGGGGAACGACTGTTTCGGCGCATGGCAGAGCTCAGAATGGAAGGAGCGCCGTTTGACTTTTTCAATGCAAAATTGGCTGGAATTCAGATCGGACGCCATGTCACGTTTGGAGAGTCCCTGATGTACCTAAACAGTGGAAACCCCCTACAAGTGACCCCATTTTGGAAACTAGACCCCCCAAGGAACTTATCTAGATATGTGGTGAGAACTTTGAACAATTAAAAAATCATATTTTTTCCACAAAAATGATCTTTTCACCCCAATTTTTAGTTTCCCAAGGGTAACAGGACCCTAAAAGATATTGTGCAATTTGTCCTGAGTACGCTGATACCCCACATGTGGGGGTAAACCACTATTTGGGCGCATGGCAGAGCTCGGAAGGGAAGCAGCGCCATTTGACTTTTTTGGCTGGAATTGAGATCGGACATCATGTCGCGATTGAAAAACCCCTGATGTACCAAAACAGTGGAACCCCCCACAAACGACACCATTTTGGAAACTAGACCCCCTAAGGAACTTATCTAGATGTGTGGTGAGAACTTTGAACCCTCAAGGGCTTCACAGAAGTTTATAACATACAGCCGTACAATTAAAAAAATCATATTTTTTCCACAAAAATGATCTTTTCACCCTAAATTCTTATTTTTCCAAGGGTAACAGGACCCTAAAAGTTATTCTGCAATTTGTCCTGAGTACGCTGATACCCCACATGTGGGGGTAAACCACTATTTGGGCGCATGGCAGAGCTCGGAAGGGAAGCAGCGCCATTTGACGTTTTTGGCTGGAATTGAGATCGGACACCATGTCGCGATTGGAAAACCCCTGATGTACCTAAACAGTGGAAATCCCCCACAAATGACACCATTTTGTAAACTAGACCCCCCAAGGAACTTATCTAGATGTGTGGTGAGCACTTTGAACCCCCCAGTGCTTCACAGAAGTTTATAACGCCCGGGCGTGAAAATAAAAAATTCATATTTTTTCCACAAACATGATCTTTTAGTCACCAGTTTTTTATTTTCCCAAGGGTACCAGGAGAAATTGGACCCCAAAAGTTGTTGTCCAATTTGTCCTGAGTATGCTGATACCCCATATGTGGGAGAAAACTACTGTATGGGCACACGTCGGGGCTCGGAAGGGAAGTAGTGACGTTTTGGAATGCAGACGATGATGGAATGGTCTGCGGGTGTCATGTTGCCTTTGGAGAGCCCCTAATGTACCTAAACAGTGGAAACCCCCCACAAATGACCCCATTTTGAAAACTAGACCCCCTAAGGAACTTATCTAGATGTGAGGTGAGCACTTTGAACCCCCAAAGGCTTCACAGAAGTTTATAATACCAGGGCATGAAAATAAAAAAATCGTATTTTTTCCACAAACATGATCAATTAGTCCCCAATTTTTTCATTTTCCCAAGGGTAACAGGAGAAATTGGACCCCAAAAGTTGTTGTCTAATTTGTCATGAGTACGTTGACACCCCATATGTGGGAGAAAACTACTGTATGGACACATGTCAGGGCTCGGAAGGGAAGCAGTGACGTTTTGGAATGCAGACTTTGATGGAATGGTCTGCGGGTGTCATGTGCGTTTGGATAGCGCCTGATGTACCTAAACTATTGAAACTCCCCACAAGTGACCCCATTTTGGACACTAGACCCCCCACGGAACTTATCTAGATGTGTGGTGAGCACTTTGAACCCCCAAGTGCTTCACAGAAGTTTATAACGCTCGGACGTGAAAATAAAAAAATAATTTTTTTCCACAAAAATGATATTTTTGCCCCAAATTTTTTATTTTCCTAAGGGTAACAGGAGAAATTGGACCCCAAAAATTGTTTTGCAATTTGACCTGAGTAGGCTGATACCCTACATGTGGGGGTAAAACACTGTCTGGGCGCATGGCAGAGCTTGGAAGGGAAGGAGCACCATTTGACTTTGTTGCATATGGAGAGACCCTGATGTGCCCAAACAGTGGAAACCCCCAATTCTAACTCCAGCCCGAACCCCAACACACCCCTAACCCTAATCTCAGCCCTAACCCTAACCCTAGCCCTAACCCTAACCCTAACCCTAGCCCTAACCCTAACCCTAATGGAAAAATGGAAATAAATACATTTTTTTATTTTATTATTTTTCCCTAACTAAGGGGGTGATAACAGGGGTTTGATTTACTATTTATGGCGGTTTTTATGTTTGGCAGCTGTCGCACGCTAAAAGACGCTTTTTATTGTAAAAATAGTTTTTGCATCACCACATATTGAGAGCTATAATTTTTCCGTATTTTGACCCACCGAGTCATGTGAGGTCTTATTTTTTGCGGGACGAGTTGACGTTTTTATTGGTACCATTTTTGGGCACGTGACATTTTTTGATCGCTTTTTATTCCGATTTTTGGGACGCAGAATGAGCAAAAACCAGCGCTTCATGAATTTCTTTTGGGGGGGTGCGTTTACACCGTTCCGTGTGCGATAAAATTGATAAAGCGGTTTTATTCTTCGGGTAAGTACGGTTACAGCAATACCTCATTTAGGTCTTTTTTTTATGTTTTGTCGGTTTTATGCAATGAAAACTATTTTATATAAAAAATAATTAGTTTTGCATCGCTTTATTCTGCGAGTTATAACTTTTTTATTTTTTTGCTGATGATGCTGTGTCGTGGCTCGATTTTTTGCGGGACAAGATGACGTTTTCAGCGGTACCATGGATATTTATATGCGTCTTTTTGATCGCGCGTTATTACACTTTTTGTTTGGCGGTATGATAATAAATCATTATTTTTTGCTTTGTTTTATATTTTTATTTTTAAGGGGTTCGCTAAAGGGGTTAACTAATGGGACAGTTTTATAGGGCGGGTCGTTACGGACGCGGCGATACCTAATATGTGTACTTTTATTGTTTTGTTTTTTTTTATTTCCAAAAAATGGATTTATTTGGGGGAATATTTTTTTTTTTTTTCTAATTTATTTGGCGATTTTTTTAAATTTATTTTAACACTTTTTTTTATTTTTTTTTAACTTTATTAAATAGTCCCAGGTGGGACATCACTGTCCTGTGACAGATCGCTGATCTGTCACATCACAGATCACTGCACAGGCAGTGCAGAAGGCTTCCTCATGCCTGTGCTTTGCAGGCACTGAGGAAGCCAGCTTCCTGCAGGCCCCCGAAGGCCCCGTCGCCATCTTGGATTCGGGGGCCTGCAGGAAAGGAGCCCCCCGCAGCAGCGCTGCACATTGCGCTGCTGTGGGGGGCTCAGGGAAGCACGGAGGGAGCCCCCTCCCTGCTGATGCTTCCCTTTAACCCCCGGTACACCGCGATCATGTTTGATCGCGGTGTGCAAGGGGTTAACGTGTGGGGGGTGGTCCGTGACCGCCCCTGACACATTGTGCCGGGTGTCAACTGTGATATTCAGCTGACACCCGGCTGCGATCAGTGGCGCTCACCATGTGAGCGCCGCTGATCGCGGTAGACGTACTATCCTGTCCATGGGCATAGGGGCCCGGGTCCCATGGACGGGATAGTAAGTCTGATGTCAGGAAGAGGTTAAAGTTCTGTAAGTTGTGCTGAGATGCGACCTCCATGGCTCAGACTTGTTCTTCCAGCACTTTCCACAATTGTATTATCTGGAAAAGGCCATATTTCCATGTTCAGTATTTGGACAATATTTTATTTCAGGATTTGTAAGCCAAAATAAGGAGTGGGTGATAAATCCAGAAGTGGTGACGTGTTTCTATTATACTTTTCCTCTGACTGTTCCACTCTTGGTTTTGGCTTACAAATACTGAAATAAAATACTGACCAAATACTTAAGGTGGGAATGTGGCCAAATTTGGAGGATTAGTCAACACTTTATTTGTTGTTTCCCATGTTCCTCTCTTATTCTGACCAATGCTTGTGTGGCACCCCTGGAGTCCGGTTGCCACAGTGGCATTGCCTCCCTTACAGGGGAGTGATGACATGCCTGGAAGCAAGTAGGGGTTCCCTGACCAGATAACACTTACATCCAACACTTTTCCTGACTACAGACCAGAAGGGGGAGCTCTAAGCCCGGTTTCAGGGGAGCTTCTCTATTAGTTCTGGCCTGGAGGGAGACAGAGTCTGAGTGAAGAGAGAAGAGAGGAGAAGTGAAAGAGAACCTGGGGAGTGGAGCTGTGACCAAGCTCACCACAGAGTACAGCGCTACAAGCTGGATGCCGGAGTCCGTAGCTGATGGGTACAACAGTCCCAGCAGCTAAATCCAGAGGGCAGGGGATTGCTGGTCTCCTGGCCCAGCAAACACCCGAAGGCACAGCAGCAGACCAGAGCCCGGAGCCGCCATAAAGGAGTGACACTTGCAATAAGCTCAAGCTGCCTGTCATACGGGCAAGCAGCTTGAGCCTATTGGAACAATAAGGAACAGAGGACTGAGCATAGCTTTAGGCAGCAAGGTTCTCAGAGGACATCGCAGTAAGAAGGCCTCAAAACCCATCTGGCTTAGTGTATCCTAAGTCGCTTCCAGGCTCCCCCCGACATCCATTGTCACCTGTAACTAGTGCCCCGGTATACACTTCAAACCGTAAATAAAAGTGTGGAAACTTCACCCTGCTGTGTCCTCGGAGTTATCTACTGTGCCATCCACCCTGCACTACATCCATCATCACCATCTTTAATAATATAATTGTCCTGGGACTAAGCTCTACCTACGGAGAGCTGTATCATCTCTGCTGCATCACCATCAGACCTAGCGGTCCCTTTAAGCAGCATCGGCCATCCTTGGCCGAGTACCACAGATGGCATCACAAATCAACGCTTATAAACTTTATTTCCCTTTTAATCATCATTTTTCATTGGATGCCATGGGCCACAGATTGGGTCATTGCTGACGTGACACATCCCATTAAGAACCGGCCCGGTACCGAGTATCCTCACGGGCCTGGTGGGCGCTCCACTATATCTATACTAAGTGTGTTGTGCTCTTTTCTACCAGTACTACATGCAATGTACTGCACTCTACCTGTATACCTGTATTACCTGCACTGTAATTCTCTTTTTCTGTATGTGCTGTATTGCCTTCTACCTGTACTAAATGGACAGTATTACTCTTTACCTTTATTACATCTGTTGTACTGTTATGTAGTACAGAATCCTAGAGACGATTATGTACTTTTTTATGCTAGCTCAGATTTTGCACAGAGGCTGCTATTCATAATGTATTTTTTTTATACATTTTCTTAATTATGCAGGTAAACTTAGCACAATTATGGCCGCAGGTGTTATGAATGAGTCACCGTAGGAGGCAAAAACAGAAATACTATCTAAGTCCAGAAAACCAGAGAAGGTGGCAGCTATCGGATTGCAGACCCCTGAACCTATCAACAACTAGCAGTAGCCGTGGGGGTTCTTACGGTGCCCTAGACCCCTCGATCACAGCCAGAGAACTAAATAGCCTAAAGACAGAAAGGGAAATCTAAACTGCCCCAGAGCAGACCCCAAAGCAATAGGCAGCTCCCAAAATATAATGACGGTGAAGCAAGATGAAAATACACTAACACAGATAGAAAGATAGGCTGAGCAAATGATGGGGCCCAAGCTAACTAAATAGGACAGGATAGAAAAGCTGCTGTCTGCAATCCGCAAAAACCCTATCAAAACAAGAGCCAACCGACTGATCGGGAAAAAAGCCCTGAAGACGCTAGGCTTCAAAAAGACTAAATCAGTACTCAAGTATTTTCTGAAGACAAAGCAAAAAGGAATTCAGCTCACCCCAGCAGGGAATGGCAGAAATCCAGAAAAACAAGGCAAAACAAAACCAAAACACAAATGCAAAAAGCAGAGCAGAAAATGTAGCTTTTGAAGAGCAGGAATCAGACTGGTCTCCTAGAATCCCTCAGAGAAATCACCAGCAAGGCAGAAGGGCGTCGGCTGCCTTATATCCATTCAGCAATTCCAGTCACCCAGTCATCATCATCCTGCTCAGGTGCTTGGTAATCAGCCTCACTACCTTCCTTCACCAGAAGAAGGAGTTCATCAGACCTCAATGGTGAAGGGGAAAATGAACTCACAACAGTACCTCCCCCTTGAGGAGGGGTCACCGAACCCTCATCCACGCCACCAGGGCGATCAGGGTGAGCCCGATGAAAGGCACACACCAATCTTTTGGCATGAATATCAGAGGCAGAGACCCAGGAATTATCCTCCTGACCATAACTCTTCCACTTAACCAAATACTGGAGTCTCCGTCTAGCCAGACGGGAATCCAGTATCTTCTCTACCTCATATTCCATGTTACCTTCAACCAATACAGGGTCCGGAGGTGCCACCCCAGGAACTACTGGTTCAACAAACCTCTTCAACAATGACTTATGAAACACATTATGGATTTTAAATGTGACAGGAAGAGCCAACCGAAAAGAGACTGGATTAATAATCTCCAAAATCTTGTAAGGTCCAATAAATCTAGGCTTAAACTTAGGAGAAGACACCTTCATAGCGATATTTTTTGATGATAACCAAACCATATCACCAACTTTAAACTGGGGACCAATGGTCCTATGTCGGTTGGAAAACCGCTGGGCCTTTTCCTGGGAGAGAGATAACTTATCCACCACTTGGTCCCAGATCTGGTGCATTCTCTCCACCACAGTGTCAACACCTGGGCAGGCAGAAGGCTCCACCTACCCTGAAGAAAGTCGAGGATGAAACCCAAAATAAAAAAAAAAGGTGACATCAAAGTGGCAGAACTAGCTCTATTATTTAAAGCAAATTCGGTCAAGGGCAAAAATGAAACCCAATCATCCTGATCAGCGGAAATAAAACATCTCAAATACGACTCCAAGGTCTGGTTTGTTCTCTCCGTCTGCCCATTGGTCTGAGGGTGAAAAGCAGAGGAGAAGGACAACTGAATTCCCAGCTTGGAACAGAAAGTCCTCCAAAATCTAGACACAAACTGAACTCCTCTGTCAGATACAATGTTCTCAGGAATCCCGTGCAAGCGAACCACCTGTTGCAAAAACAGGGGCACCAACTCAGAGGAAGATGGCAACTTAGCGAGTGGTACAAGATGAACCATCTTAGAGAACCTATCACAAGTCACCCAAATAACAGTCATTCTCTGAGAGACAGGCATATCAGAGATGAAATCCATTGAAATATGGGTCCATGGCCTCCTGGGGACCGGCAAAGGCATCAACAACCCACTAGAGCGAGAACAAGTTTTCGACCGGGAGCAAGTCCCACAGGACTGCACAAAATTCCTGACATTATGAGACAAGGCGGGCCACCAAAAAGACCGACTCACCAGATCTCTAGTACCAAAAATACCTGGATGACCAGCCAATGCAGAGCAATGAACTTCAGACATCACTCTCTTCTTCCACTGGTCAGGAACATACAACTTTCCACTGGGACAACGCTCAGGTTTGTCCTCCTGGAACTCTTCCAGAGCACGTCTCAAATCGGGCGAGATGGCAGAAAGAACTACCCCTTCGCCTAAGATGGTAGCAGGCTTGGTCACCACAGGAGAATCAGCAAAGAAGCTCCTAGAGTGAGCGTCAGCCTTGACATTCTTAGTGCCAGGAAGAAAAGAGACCACAAAATCAAAACGTGTAAAAAACAAGGCCCACCTAGCCTGTCTAGGGTTCAAGCGTTTGGCCGACTCCAGGTAGATCAAATTCTTGTGGTCAGTGAGGACCACAACTTGATGTTTAGCTCCCTCCAACCAATGTCTCCACTCCTCAAATGCCCATTTCATGGCTAACAGGTCCCGATTCCCCACATCATAGTTACGTTCAGATGGGGAGAACTTTCGGGAAAAGAAAGCACAGGGATTCATTTTAGATGTTACAGGATCCTTTTGGGACAAAACAGCTCCTGCACCAATCTCAGAAGCGTCCACCTCTACCTGGAACGGGAGTGAGACATCAGGTTGCCGCAAAACCGGGGCAGAAGTGAATCTTCGCTTCAGCTCCTGAAAGGAAGAAACAGCCTCCGGAGACCAATTCAACACATCAGCACCCTTCTTAGTCAGATCAGTCAATGGCTTGGCAATACTAGAAAATTTTGCTATAAATTTCCGATAAAAATTAGCAAAACCCAAAAACTTCTGGAGGGCCTTCAAAGAAGTGGGCTAAACCCAATCATAAATGGCCTGTACCTTGGCTGGGTCCATTTCAATAGTTGACGGAGACAAAATAAATCCCAAAAATGAAATCCTCTGTACCCCAAAAAGGCATTTCGATCCTTTGACATACAGGGAATTCTCCCTCAAGATCCGGAACAGTCCGAACATGTTCCACATGAGAATCCCAATCCTTGGAGAAGATCAAAATATCATCCAGATAGATAATCAAAAATTTATCCACAAAGTCTCGGAAAATGTCGTTCATGAAGCACTGGAAGACAGAAGGGGCATTAGTGAGCCCAAAAGGCATCACCAGGTACTCAAAATGTCCCTCCGGAGTATTAATCGCCGTCTTCCATTCATCCCCATGCTTAATGCGGATAAGATTATACGCCCCCCTAAGGTCAAGCTTGGTAAACCAGCAAGCACCTTTAACTCTGGAGAATAGATCCGAAATCAGGGGTAACGGATACTGATATTTAATAGTAATTTTGTTGAGGGCACGATAATCAATACAAGGCCTTAGGCCTCTTTCACACATCAGGTTTTCGGCGTCAGGCGCGATCCGGCGCTTTTGACAGAAACCGGATCCGGCGAAATGCAATGCCGGATCCGGTTTCCCCCCCATTGACTTGCATTTGCGCCGGATCGCGCCGGATGGCCATGCGTTTCATCCGGTTTTCGCCGGATCCGGCAATGTGTCGCGATCCGGCGTCTGGAAAAAACGGCTACTGTAACGTTTTTTGTCTCCGGCGAAAAAGCCGGACACGCCGGATCCGGCACGTCCGGCTTTTTCACACAATGAAAGCCTATGAGCGCCGCAATGCGCCGGATCCGGTTTTTTGGTCTGAGCATGCTCAGTAGCTCTGCCCACAAGACATATATAAAAGCAAGACAGTGGGACCCACAGCCACACCCAACATGCCACCCAAGAAAGCAACCAAGCGAAGCAGGAGAAGGCAGGAGACCACTGCAGCACCATCAGCACCACCACCACCCCAAATGGAGCAGCAAATAGAACATGCTGAGGAGGGGAGGCCAGCAGCAGATGAGAGACGGTAATTATCAAATCACCCATTCCTCCAAAACTAGGGCTATTGAATATCAAGATATTCATTGGCCCTTTGTTTCTCTTTATTCAACAGCCGCCCAATAGATGCAGCAGCAGCAGCAGCAGCAATGGCAGCAGCTGGAACACCACCCACAGGCATGGAGTGTGGCCACCAGGAAGACAGCACATCATCTTCTGGGAGCCCTCCCTCGCATCGTCAGCGTTTGACGGTAAGTTTTTATTTCCAAAATCCATTTTCTCTGTAATATATGTCTATTCATTGCCTTTTATTTCAAAACAGGAATCACAAGATGAAGAGGAGCTCCCAGAAGAAGAAGGAAGGGGTGGACAGACACCTGGAATGGGCTCACAATTGGTAAGTTTTTTGCATCAAACGCAGAAACACAACATCTCACTACACACAACACATAGAAAACAATGTTCTGCAGACCACACACAGCAAACAAATGCCTACATCCAAAGACATAACATTTTTTGTTTTCTTCTCTAGTCTTCCCAATCTGGTGCTCGGCCAACAGGTCCTCGCAGTGCCTCCCAGGGTCGTCGGCGACAGCAACGCGGCGGTCACCAGCGTGTAAGTATAAATATTTTTGCTTTGTTTTTTTGCACTTTTTATTTCATTTCTTTTGTGGAGGCTAATTATGTTATTTTTGTGTTTTTCTTTAACAGCCTTCACAGCGTGCTCCCGACTCTGACGGTGAGGATGGAGGGATTGATGTGGACCGCCTCATCGATCTCGTCAGAGAAAGGGAGCCGCTCTGGACTATGGCTGATCGCCGCCACGCTGACCTGATCGTTACCCGTCGACTCTGGGAGGAAATCTGTTCGCTCCTTGTGGGCCGCTGGGAGGACCTCGATGTTCGGGCCCAGATTACAGAGCGTAAGTATATACAGTACCGGTTGCTTGATGTAAACCAGTGTTTCCCGAACTCCAGTCCTCGTGGTCCCCACGGATCATGTTTTCAGGATTTCTATTTACTATGGAAATCCTGAAAACATGACCCCTGGGGACCATGAGGGCTGGAGTTTGGGAAACACTGATGTTGTATACTAACCACTCCTTTCTCGTTTCAGGGAACAGAATTGTGAATCGGTGGCGGTCTGTGAGGGATCGTTTCAAGAAGGAGTTCAATAAAGAGATGCGGGCCCCGAGTGGATCTGGAGGACGCAGGAGCAAGTACAAGTACGCAGAAGCCCTGTCGTTCCTCCGGGAAACAATGGTCACCAGAAGGTAAATATTACACACCACATGTGAAAAAAAATGTTAGATGTAAATTTTTTTTTCAGCCAGGGCCATACCATGTCAGTATTTTAATTGTTTTTTTTTCTCTTTATTCCACAGCACGGTGAGCAGCACTCGGGAGCCTGCACGATTGGACCCTTCTGAGGCGATCCCTGAGGAGACCGGCACCGAGGGACACTTCGACCGCCCCGGTACATCTGCACCTTCCCAGCCTTCCCACACATTCGACCCATCTGTCCCATCCACCAGCACAGGAGCATCGTGGCCGCCTACATTACATGAAGCTGCTGGTGAGGAGATCGCTTTCCCTTTACCCCACCCTTCTGCCCCTGCCACCTCTAGTACACCTGCGGGTACTGGGCGGCAGCGGCAGAGGGGTCAGGAAAAGACTTATGCGCCAGAGTTCTTGCATCTGAATGCATCTTTCCAGAACTGTCTAAAAGTCTTGTCAGAGCAAATCTCCGCAGGCTATCAGCAGATCAACTCCAGCATTCTGGAGGTGAAGACACTTCTGCAAACCATGCATTCAGAAGCAAGATCTTCGCCAAACCACACCTTTTTCAGGTCTGTTGTGGAGCGCATGGAAACGCTCTCCTGCCCAGCAGATGCATGTAATGCATTCATGCCACGCTGCTCTCCAGCAAGTTACCTCCCAACCTCCTCCTCCCACCACAGTAGTTCCTCCACCTGCACCCCCTCCAGCCACTTTCCATCCTCCCCCTCCTATTACATCTACACCCCCTCCAGCCACTTTCCATCCTCCCTCTCCTATTACATCTACACCCCCTCCAGCCACTTTCCATCCTCCCCCTCCTATTACATACCATCCACCTCCAGCCACTTTCCATCCTCCCCCTCCTATTACATACCATCCACCTCCCCAGCACCATCCACCTCCCCAGCACCATCCACCTCCCCAGCACCATCCACCTCCCCAGCACCATCCACCTTCCCAGCACCATCCACCTCCCCAGCACCATCCACCTCCCCAGCACCAGCAACCTCCCCAGCACCAGCAACCTCCCCAGTACCAGCAACCTCCACAGTACCTGCAAACTCCCCAGTACCAGCAACCTCCCCAGTACCAGACATCTCCCCACTTCCAGCAACCTGCCCCGTACCAGACATCTCCCCACTTCCAGCAACCTGCCCCGTACCAGACATCTCCACACTTCCAGCAACCTGCCCCGTACCAGACATCTCCCCACTTCCAGCAACCTGCCCCGTACCAAACTCCTTCCCCATACAACTTGCCATCAACATCATCTGCTCCTACAGTCCCTGCCCAACCCTCCACTCCACCACCCACCACCTCTTCTGCTTCCCACATGTCCACCCATTCTGTAGTTTTTTCCACACCTTCACCTCTAACTGTTCCTTCCCCACCACGATCCCAGTCCTCTCTCCACACTCCCAGTGTCGAAGTGTCCCGCAGCCCCTACAGCAGTATTTCCACCACACACTACACAGATTTATAATGTGTGTATTTAAATAAAAATGACCAGTTTTATGGTTTCAGTTTTATAGTTTCAAAGTTTTATTAAACAAGTTTATTAAAATTTTAAAAAAGTTTACTAAAAAAAACATTTTTCAATAAAAGTTAAATTATTTTACACTGGTTGTCTGTCATTTCTTTCTGCGGCGAAAAAGGTTAAATACAGGGTATTTAAAAGGTGAAATGGTATTCAAAACTAGGTATATAACTGTGGGTAAATTTTAGCTTTTTGCCACAGTTGTGTTCCTGGTTGTGTTTGAAGCAAAGTATTTCAAATAAAAAGTTGTGTTTATTGTTGGTGATTTCCTAACAATGTACACAACTTTTGTTAAAAGGTGAAATACTTTGCATAAAACACAACCAGGTACACACCTGTGGCCTAAAGGTAAAAATAGTAAGACCATGACAAGATAGCCAACTTTGGTTGGCAAAGGTATATACTGTTGGTACAGAAGGTACACAAGTTTGGTTGGGCACAAATCTTTCACACTCTGTCATCCTGCCAGTGTACTCTGCCTTGAGGTGACATAAAGTATAGTGCAAAATTGTCCCTCATTACTGAAACCGTCACAGAACTTCTAGTGGTAATGTCATGGTAATCTTGCAAGGTGGTTTCTTCAGAGGTGTCCTCAATGGAAATGGGTTCCTTGCAGATAACAAAATTGTGGAGTACCACGCACGCTTTGATCACCTCGTCCACAGTTTCTGTCTTGAGGTTGATCGCAGTCAATAGGACCCGCCATTTGGCTGTCAGAATACCAAAGGTACATTCAACCATTCTTCTTGCTCTTGTGAGGCGGTAATTAAAAATGCGTTTTGGTCTTGTCAATCCTCTGCTAGAGTACGGTTTCAAAAGGTGTTCTGACAGCTGGAAGGCTTCATCCCCTACACAGACAAATGGCATAGGTGGACCAGATGTTTGCGGCAGCGGTCTAGGTGGTGGGAACTGGAAGGTGTTTCCATACAGTTTACGCCCCATGGCAGACAGTTTGAAAACTTGAGAGTCATTGGAGCGGCCATAGGCCCCAATATCAACCGCAATAAATTTGTATTCCGCGTCAGCGATGGCCATGAGGACAATTGAAAAATATTTCTTGTAATTGAAATATTCCGATCCCGATCCAGCTGGCTTTACAATGCGGATATGTTTCCCGTCCACAGCACCCAAGCAGTTTGGAAACTGACATATCTGTTGAAACTTGTCAGCAATTTCAATCCACCTCTCTGTTGTGGGCTCTGGTAAAAACTCTTCAGCTAAGGAGTCCCACAGTGCACGGCATGTGTACTTCACAATTCCAGATATGGTGGAAATCCCGAGTCTGTACTGGAAATGCAGTGACGAAAGGGATTCTCCAGTTGCAAGAAATCTGTGGGGAATTAAAAAACAATAAATTAGTTTTAAATCACAGCATTACATACCAAAACTGACCTATAACACTTGGAGATACAAACTACCACCAACAAGATTGCAGTGAAAGTGTGCTCTGATGCGATCATATCCAATAAATGTGGCTTACCTTAAAGTCACCATCAGACGCTCTGCGGGTGAAACAGAGAAGCGGCAATAGGTGTCTGCTTTTCTTATGAGGTGTGCAATGCGCTCCACCAAGTAATCAAAATTCTCCATTTTCATCCTAACATATCCAAAAAATGTATCCGGGTTTCGTCGAAGGTCCATGCATAGTGTAGAATAGACCCCACGCGTCATTCTCTTGGCTGTGATGGGGTGGATCCACAAACGTCGTCTACGATGCCTGATGCGCTGCTGTCTCGCTCTCTCCTTCTCCAGAACAATCACCCTCAAACGATTTGCCTCCGCTGTAAAATCCGCCAAATTCTTCAAAATATTTCCAATGACAACATCCATCTTCGCCAGTAACTTGCTCTTCTCTCCAACCTGCACTTTCTCCTCTACAACCTGTCAAAGAAGGGCTGTAGAAACATGCTATATATAGTTTTCCAGTAGCCAATCCCGTTCGGAAGGCCACAAGGGTCAATTTTAAAAACCGGATCCGGCGTAATCCGTCGAAAAACGGATAGAAAAACGGATGAACCGGATGAGACGGATCCGGTTTTGTCTGTCAAGAAAAAGACGGATCCAGCAGAAAACCGGATCCGTCACATCCGGTTTTACGAAACATTTGCCGGATCCGGCGTTCCGGCACGACGCCGGATCGCGCCTGACGCCGAAAACCTGATGTGTGAAAGTAGCCTTAATGAACCATCCTTTTTGGCCACGAAAAAAAAAACAGCACCTAAGGGTGAAGAGGATGGCCTAATATGACCCTTCTCCAATGCCTCCTTAATATAGGATCGCATAGCCTCGTGCTCGGGTACAGATAAATTGAAGAACCGACCGTTGGGAAATTTACACCCCAGGCTCAGTTCAATTGTACAGTCATAACTCCTATGAGGAGGCAAAGACGCAGACTCATTCTCACTAAATACATCATAAAAGTCCGCCAAATAGTCAGGAACATCATGCGACTGAGGAGAGGTGGAAAAAACCGGAGCCTCACTAAGGGCACACCTACAACCCCAACTCACCACAGACACAGATTTCCAATCCAAAACTGGATTATGAATTTGCAACCAGGGAAACCCCAGAACAATGGTATCATGCAAATTATGCAACACGAATAATCTGCAATTTTCTTGATGTCTGGGGCGACCCGCATTACCACGTGGGTCCAAAACTGAGGTTTATTTTTCGCCAAAGGAGTAGCATCAATCCCCCTCAAAGGGATAGGCGTCCGCAGAGGTGTCATAGGAAATCCACAACGTTTAGCAAAATTCCAAGTCCATTAGGTTCAGGGCTGCTCCTGAATCCACAAAAGCCTTGGCGGAAAATGTGGACAGGGAGCAGATCAGAGTAATTGCCAGAAGAAACTTAGGTTGAACACCACCCACAGAAAACGTGTGTGCAAAACGTTTCTCTCGTTTAGGACAGACAGAAATAATATGCGAGGCATCTCCACAAAAAAAACACAGCTTATTACGCCTTCTGAACTCCTGACGTTGCTCCCTGGACAAAACTCTATCACATTGCATAGGTTCAGACACTTGTTCAACAGGTGGCAACACCTCTCATGCAGTCCTGCGTTCGCGTAAACGCCGATCAACCTGAATGGCTAATGACATAGAATCGTCAAGACCAGAGGGAACAGGAAATCCCACCATAGTATCTTTTACAGCTTCTGACAAACCCTTCCGAAAGAGAGCTGCCAAGGCATTATCATTCCAGGTAGTAAGGACCGCCCACTTTCGGAATTTTTGACAGTACAATTCTGCAGAATCTCGACCCTGGCTCAATGCCAACAGGGTCTTTTCAGCCTGATCAATAGCATTAGGTTCGTCATACAACAACTCCAAGGCTTGAAAAAATGCGTTCACTTTAGTCAGAATAGGATCATCTGGTTTCAAAGAAAACGCCCAATCCTGGGGATCACCACACAGCAAAGAGATGACAATTTTAACCTGCTGCGCAGAGCTCCCTGACGAGATAGGCTTCAAGGCAAAAAATAATTTACAATTATTTTTGAAATTCAAAAATTTAGACCGATCCCCAAAAAACACATCAAGAGTAGGGATCTTTGGTTCAGCAGCATGTGAATGAGCAAGGTAGGTGGAAATTCCCCGCACTTCCACAGCGAGCTGCTCCACACGATCAGACAATTGCTTAATCTCCATTGGGAGAAAAAAAAATTCCCCCTATGGCCTCAGAGATATAGAGGAAAAAATATACACATTTTTTTTTTTTACAACTTTCCTGCTATTGAGTACCCTAGGATCTGCGGTATGGCTGGTGATTCTGTTATGAATGAGTCACCGTAGGAGGCAAAAACAGAAATACTAGCTAAGTCCAGAAAACCAGAGAAGTTGGCAGCTATCGGATTGCAGACCCCTGAACCTATCAACAACAACTAGCAGTAGCCGTGGGGGGTTCCTACGGTGCCCTAGACCCCTCGATCACAGCCGGAGAACAAAATAGCCTAAAGACAGAAAGGGAAATCTAAACTGCCCCAGAGCAGACCCCAAAGCAATAGGCAGCCGCCAACATATAATGACGGTGAAGCAAGATGAAAAAACACTAACACAGATAGAAAGATAGGGTGAGCAAATGATGGGGCCCAAGCTAACTAAATAGGACAGGATAGAAAAGCTGCTGTCTGCAATCCGCAAAAAACCTATCAAAAAGAGCCAACAGACTGATCGGAAAAAAGCCCTGAAGATGCTAGGCTTCAAAAAGACTAAATCAGTACTCAGGTATTTTCTGAAGACAGAGCAAAAAGGAATTCAGCTCACCCCAGCAGGGAATGGCAGAAATCCAGAAAAACAAGGCAAAACAAAACCAAATCACAAATGCAAAAAGCAGAGCAGAAAACTTAGCTTTTGAAGAGCAGGAATCAGACTGGTCTCCTAGAATCCCGCAGAGAAATCACCAGCAAGGCAGAAGGGCGTCGGCTGCCTTATATCCAGTCAGCAATTCCAGTCACCCAGTCATTATCATCCTGCTCAGGTGCTTGGTAATCAGTCTCACTACCTTCCTTCACCAGAAGAGAGAGTTCATCAGACCTCAATGGTGAAGGGGAAAATGAACTCACAACACGCAGGGCCGTATTTCCCATTAGGCACTCCTGGGCCTGTGCCTGGGGCGGGACTTTGCGGAGGGGTGGCACCTCAGCAATATTTTTCTTTTCCTCCGGTCGATCCATCCCTCCTCCCCCCTCCTCCCTCCCTCGATGACATCATACTCACCTCCTGGCTCCTCCAGCGGTGCCCAGAGCTCCGATGAGCTCTGGCACCGCTATGCTTCCTGACTGTGTGCGCGGTCATGTGTTACCGCTCATTACACTAATGAATATGGACGCCACGCCACTCTCATAGGCGTGGCGTCCATATTCATGAGTCCAGCCATGCATACAGGGGGGGAGGATGAGAATGAGCCCAGCCATGCATACAGGGGGCATGAAAATGAGTCCAGCCATGCATACAGGGGGGGGAGAGTTTGATCCCGAAGCCATGTATACAGGGGGGAAGATGAGCCCAGCCATGCACACAGAGGGGAGGATGAGAATGAGCCCAGCCATGTATACAGGGGGGAGAATGAGAATGAGCCCAACCATGCATACAGGGGGGGACCGGAGTGTGTGGCTGCATGAATTTCTACGTAGCTGACCGCTCTGGTCCCGAGTGCCGGCGGCAGTGCCGTGTATTGAGGTGCGAGACTCGTGCGAGTTTGTTGCAAGTGTGACCCCGGCCTAACGCAGATTTTATGTGTGTGTTTCTTTAATTAACTCTCTATGTACCATTTTATTATAAATATTACTAAACATCAGGTTTGGTATTATCTTGGTATTAGATATATACAGTGCCTTGCGAAAGTATTCGGCCCCCTGGAACTTTTCAACCTTTTCCCACATATCATGCTTCAAACATAAAGACACCAGATGTAAATTTTTAGTGAAGAATTACAACAAGTGGGACACAATTGTGACGTTGAACGAAATTTATTGGTTATTTTAAATTTTTGTGGAAATTCAAAAACTGAAAAGTGGGGCGTGCAATATTATTCGGTCCCTTTAACTTAATACTTTGTTGCGCCACCTTTTGCTGTGATTACAGCTGCAAGTCGCTTGGGGTATGTCTCTATCAGTTTTGTACATCGAGAGACTGAAATTCTTGTCCATTCTAACTTGGCAAACAGCTCGAGCTCAGTGAGGTTTGATGGAGATCGTTTGTGAACAGCAGTTTTCAGCTCTATCCACAGATTCTTGATTGAGTTCAGGTCTGGACTTAGACTTGGCCATTCTAAAACCTGGATACGCTTATTTGTGAGCCATTCCATTGTAGATTTTGCTTTATGTTTGGGATCGTTGTCTTGTTGAAGACAAATCTCTGTCCCAATCTCAGGTCTTTTGCAGACTCCAACAGGTTTCCTTCAAGAATGGTCCTGTATTTGGCTCCATCCATCTTCCCATCTATTTTAACCATCTTCCCTGTCCCTGCTGAAGAAAAGCAGCCCCAAACCATGATGCTGCCAAAACCATGTTTGACAGTGGGGATGGTGTGTTCAGGATGATGAGCTGTGTTGCCTTTATGCCAAACATATCGTTTGGCATTGTTGCCAAAAAGTTTGATTTTGGTTTCATTTGACCAGAGCACCTTCTTCCACATGTTTGGTGTGTCTCCCAGGTCGCTTGTTGCAAACTTTAAACTACATTTTTATGGATATCTTTGAGAAATGGCTTTCTTCTTGCGACTCTTCCATAAAGGCCAGATTTGTACAGTGTACGACTGATTGTTGTTCTATGGACAGACTGTCCCACCTCAGCTGTAGATCTCTGCAGTTCATCCAGAGTGATCACGGGCCTCTTGGCTGCATCTCTGATCAGTCTTCTCCTTGCTTGAGATCAAAGTTTAGAGGGACGGCCGGGTCTTGGTAGATTTGCAGTGGTATGATACTCCTTCCATTTCAATTTGACCGCTTGCACAGTGCTCCTTGGGATTTTTAAAGTTTTGGAATCATTTTGTATACAAATCTGGCTTTAAACTTCTCCACAACAGTATCACGGACCTGCCTGTTGTGTTCCTTGGTCTTCATGATGCTCTGTGTGCTTCATACAGAACCCTGAAACTATGACAGAGCAGGTGCATTTATATGGAGACTTGATTACACACAGGTGGATTATATTTATCATCATTAGTCATTTAGGACAACATTTGATCATTCAGAGATCCACAATAAACTTCTGGAGTGAGTTTGCTGCACTGAAAGTAAAGTAGCCGAATAATATTGCACGCCCCACTTTTCAGTTTTTGACTTTCCACAAAAATTTAAAATAACCAATAAATTTCATCCAACTTCACAATTGTGTCCCACTTGTTGATTCTTCACCAAAAATTTACATTTGGTATCTTTATATTTCAAGCATGATATGTGGGAAAAGGTTGAAAAGTTCCAGGGGGCCGAATACTTTCGCAACGCACTGTATAGATAGATCTATCATCTATCGATATATATCTATCATCTATCTATTATCTATCTGTGTGTGTAAACATTATTCTTCAATGGAGTATGTAAATAAAGAGGTTGAACCAGAAATAGCATCACAATTCTTTTTTTTTTTTGGTAAATAATAGATTATTATTTAGCCTACAAAAATGCATACATATCCGCATGAAAAAACGCTTGAAAATCTGCAAAATAAACAGACATGCTGCGGTCTAGAGCGAAGCGCCACATGTGCGTATACGCGGCTCTGCCACCTGCATGTTTGAACACATAGTGGAAATGGAATTTCATAAAATCCCCTCCACTATGCTGTAACATCTGGACGTATTGGACATATGAATAAGGCCTTAGTCAGAGACTGGGAGAATAAAATCCATATAGTAATCCTACAATGTCTGCTGGACATGGGATAGGGAGAGTTTATAGTCCAGTTAGTACACAGACACCATACTTCTTGCTATTAACCAGTTAATGCTCTCTTGTCCACCACACTGCAGTGTCAAAAGAGGAAGACAGCGAGACAGGCAGCAACATCGCATCAGAGAGCTCGTGACCTCGAAACAGAAGAACCTCAGATCCTGGTATTGTGACATAATATTAAGAATAATATTTATTCATTGATATTGCGCTATTAAGGCCAGGTTCAGATTGTGTTTTGCTGCCCGTTCAGCGCATAGCTAATAGTTAACGGTATAGCATAACGCGATCGTGTTATACTATACCCGCTAGTGCAGATGATTCATCTGCGCTAGCGGTGACGGAGCCTCAGACGCTGTAGCCTGCGTCCGAGGCTCTGTCACAGAATCACGGCACATCGCGAGCGCATGCCGCTTTATGGCATGCGTTGCGATGCACTACATAATGTCAATGGCAGCGTTAATGGACTGTGTTACACCGCGTTATAATCTAACGGACTGCCTAAACTCAATCTGACCCCAGCCTAACCCCGCAGCACTTTACATACATCATCAACACTGTCCCCATCGGGGCTCACAATCTAAACATCCTATTAGTAGGTCTTTTGAGTGTGGTAGGAAACCCAGACAAACACGGGGAGAACATATAAACTCTTTTCAGATGTCATCCTTGTTGGGATTTGAACCCCAGACCTCAGTGCTACAAAACTTTTGCACTGACTACTGAGCCACTATATACAGTACTGAGCCACCGCGTACAGTGCTAACTACTGAGCCACTGTGCTGCCATAATAGCTATGCAAGAATATTTTTGCTGCCAGCATTGTATATTAGCTTCATTTCACCCCTTCAAACTTTTTATATGTGCATGTAGTTCTTTCCAAGACAAACTCCATAAATACCTTTATATGGTCAGTCCCTTTCTCCCATATTCAGAAATCAGCATTTCATATAGAAATAATGCCTGACGACTATGGTGGATCATATCCCTCTGTCACTCCAGCTCTATTTCCCACAGAGTGCCACCTCCTTCACTGACAGCCTCTATGATGTGTTTCCTTCTGGAAAAAAAGAGCTGTAAGTCGATCAGGAAGAGGTGGCACTTAGCGGGTATAGAGCTGGAGCAACAGATCTACTCCCTCATTTGAATATGTATGCAAACCGATTTCAGATGAATGGACTGAACATGTAAAAATATTGCTGGAATTGTCTTTGAAAGAGCTAGATGGGCATACACATAGATTCGGACCCCTTACACATTCCCTATGGGACTTGCGAACATGTGCAGCACTTGCGGTTTTGCACTTATGGTGAGACAAATAAAACACAGCTAGCAGCGTTTTTTCCGTTGCTGCAAGTACCGCATTTGCGGGATCACGGCAAAACCGCAAGTGCCGCACATGTCCGCAAGTCCCATAGGGAATGTGTTAGCAGCGGATTAATCAGCGTAACATCCAGAGTCAGCAACACAGAATGTAGATTTATTCATATCCAGGTTGAACAGCTTACAGCATGAAATGTGATCAGTCTGGTATCTGCTGTGGCTTGCAACATGGGAGCATTACAACAACAAGAAGGGAAGAGAAGGAGGGGGCATCCTGTCTATTCCTTTTTTTTTTTTGTCACTGAACTTTGTTAACAATCTCACAATATGCACAATATATCAAACAGTACAGTAGTAGTTGTTGCAATACATACAGATCAATATGCATTATTCCAACACCCCCACTCAACAACTACTTATCCTCTTAGTCCCAGTGTGGTTCTCAATTCTTGGAACCTGGTTCGTGGCAATGGCTTTGTCATAATGTCAGCTGCCATCTTATCAGTTTCACAATAGACGAACTGAAATATGCCACGATCTATCAAATCACATAAATGATGATGTCTGACGTCAATGTGCTTGATTCTAGCACTGATCTTTTCACTGCATGCAAGTTTAACCTCTTCACGACCGCCCACAGTAGATAAACGTTGGCGCTTGCTGGGCTTTGTGCAGCGCCGACGTTTATCTACTGTCGGCGGTTTTGTGCCCCCCGGGACCCCCTCATACCTTACAACGTGGGGATCCTGGTGCGCAATGCATGCTGGGACCCCCGACGTCATCGAGACCTGATTGGTTCAGGTCCCGATGACGTCAGTGTCACAGCAGCCAATGGGAGCGATCGCTGGGAAAGCTGCTTGTTTCCCGGCAATCTCCCTCATTGTAACGCGGCTTCTCCCTCTGATCTAACACTGACAGCTGATCAGAGGTGAAGCAGCGTTATTGTGTGACTAGATCGCTGCCTGGCACAGCTGATCGCTGCCTGGCACTGCTGTGCCAGGCAGCGATCTTGTCACACTAGTAACGCTGCTTCACCTCTGATCATCTGTCATTGTGAGATCAGAGGAGAAGTTGCGTTATTATGTGCCAGGCAGCGATCTTGTCACACAGTAACGCTGCCTCGCCTCTGATCATCTGTCATTGTGAGATCAGAGGAGAAGTCGCGTTATTATGTGCCAGGCAGCGATCTTGTCACATAGTAACGCTGCTTCTCCTCTGATCTCACACTGACAGATGATCAGAGGTGAAGTGGCGTTACTATGAGTCAGATCGCAGGGCAGCGATCTTGTGACAAAAATAAAAAAAAGTAAAAAAAAAAAAAAATGCAGGGGCTAGGGCTAGGGCTAGGGTTAGGGTTAGGGCTAGGGCTAGGGCTAGGGTTAGGGTTAGGGTTAGGGCTAGGGCTAGGGTTCGGGCTAGGGTTAGGGCTAGGGTTAGGGCTAGGGCTAGGGTTAGGGCTAGGGCTAGGGCTAGGGCTGGGATTAAGGTTATGGGTGTGTTGATGTTAGGTTTGTGGTTAGGGTTATGGATAGGGCTGAGATTAGGGTTAGGGGTGTGTTGGGGTTAGGGTTGGAATTAGAATTGGGGGTTTCCACTGTTTAGGTACATCAGGGGCTCTGTAAATGCAATATGACGCCCGCAGACCATTCCATCAAAGTCTGCATTTCAGAACGTCACTACTTCCCTTCTGAGCCCCACCGTGTGCCCAAACAGTAGTTTTCTCCCACATATGGGGTACCAGCGTACTCAGGACTCAGGACAAATTGGACAACTCTTAGGGTCCAATTTCTCCCGTTACCCTTGTGAAAATAAAAATTGGGGGCTAAAAGATCATTTTTGTGGAAAAAAAATGATTTTTTTATTTTCACGCCTCTACATTATAAACTTTACTGAAACACTTGGGGGTTCAAAGTGCTCACCACACATCTATATAAGTTCCTTGGGGGGTCTAGTTTCCAAAATGGGGTCACTTGTGGGGGTTGCCACTGTTTAGGTACATCAGGGGCTCTGCAAACGCGACATGACACCCACAGACCATTCCATCAAAGTCTGCATTTCAGAACGTCACTACTTCCCTTCCGAGCCCCACCGTGTGCCCAAACAGTAGTTTTCTCCAAAATATGGCATACCAGCGTACTCAGGACAAATTGGACAACAACTCTTAGGGTCCAATTTCTCCTGTTACCCTTGTGAAAATAAAAATTGGGGGCTAAAAGATCATTTTTGTGGAAAAAAAAATGATTTTTTTATTTTCACGCCTCTACATTATAAACTTTACTGAAACACTTGGGGGTTCAAAGTGCTCACCACACATCTAGATAAGTTCCTTGGGGGGTCTAGTTTCCAAAATGGGGTCACTTGTGTGGGGTTTCCACTGTTTAGGTACATCAGGGGCTCTGCAAACGCGACATGACACCCACAGACCATTCCATCAAAGTCTGCATTTCAGAACGTCACTACTTCCCTTCCGAGCCCCACCGTGTGCCCAAACAGTAGTTTTCTCCAACATATGGCGTACCATCGTACTCAGGACAAATTGGACAACAACTCTTAGGGTCCAATTTCTCCTGTTACCCTTGTGAAAATAAAAATTGGGGGCTAAAAGATCATTTTTGTGGAAAAAAAAATGATTTTTTTATTTTCACGCCTCTACATTATAAACTTTACTGAAACACTTGGGGGTTCAAAGTGCTCACCACACATCTATATAAGTTCCTTGGGGGGTCTAGTTTCCAAAATGGGGTCACTTGTGTGGGGTTTCCACTGTTTAGGTACATCAGGGGCTCTGCAAACGCGACATGACACCCACAGACCATTCCATCAAAGTCCATTCCATTCCACTGTGTGCCCAAACAGTAGTTTTCTCCAACATATGGCGTACCAGCATACTCAGGACAAATTGGACAACAACTCTTAGGGTCCAATTTCTCCTGTTACCCTTGTGAAAATAAAAATTGGGGGCTAAAAGATCATTTTTGTGGAAAAAAAATGATTTTTTTATTTTCACGCCTCTACATTATAAACTTTACTGAAACACTTGGGGGTTCAAAGTGCTCACCACACATCTATATAAGTTCCTTGGGGGGTCTAGTTTCCAAAATGGGGTCACTTGTGGGGGTTGCCACTGTTTAGGTACATCAGGGGCTCTGCAAACGCGACATGACACCCACAGACCATTCCATCAAAGTCTGCATTTCAGAACGTCACTACTTCCCTTCCGATCCCCACCGTGTGCCCAAACAGTAGTTTTCTCCAACATATGGCGTACCAGCGTACTCAGGACAAATTGGACAACAACTCTTAGGGTCCAATTTCTCCTGTTACCCTTGTGAAAATAAAAATTGGGGGCTAAAAGATCATTTTTGTGGAAAAAAAATGATTTTTTTTTATTTTCACGGCTCTACATTATAAACTTTAGTGAAACACTTGGGGGTTCAAAGTGCTCACCACACATCTAGATAAGTCCCTTGGGGGGGTCTAATTTCCAAAATGGGGTCACTTGTGGGGGGTTTCCACTGTTTAGGTACATCAGGGGCTCTCCAAATGCGACATGGCATCCGATCTCAATTCCAGCCAATTCTGCATTGAAAAAGTCAAACGGCACTCCTTCCGTTCTGAGCTCTGCCGTGTGCTCAAACAGTGGTTTAGCCCCACATACGGGGTATTGGCGTATTCGGGAGAAATTGCACAAAAAATTTAGTGGTTCATTTTCTCTTTTTACACTTGTGAAAATAAAAAAAAATGGTTTTGAAGTAAAATGTTTGTGAAAAAAAGTTAAATGTTTATTTTTTCCTTCCATATTCCATTCATTCATGTGAAGCACCTGAAGGGTTAATAAACTTCTTGAATGTGGTTTTGAGTACATTGAGAGGTGCAGTTTTTAGAATGGTGTCAATTTTGGGTATTTTCTGTCATATTGACCCCCCAAACTCACTTCAAATGTGAGGTGGTCCCTAAAAAAAATGGTGTTGCAAATTTTGTTGTAAAAATGAGAAATCGCTGGTCAACTTTTAACCCTTATAACTTCCTAAAAAAAAAAAATTATGTTTCCAAAATTGTGCAGATGTAAAGTAGACATGTGGGAAATGTTATTTATTAACTATTTTGTGCGATATCACTCTCTGATTTAAGGGCATAAAAATTAAAAGTTTGAAAATTGCAAAATATTCTAAATTTTTGCCAAATTTTGATTTTTTTAACAAATAAGTGCAGATCATATCTAAAAATTTTTACCACCATCATGAAGTACAATATGTCATGAGAAAACAATGTCAGAATCAGTAGGATCCGTTGAAGCGTTCTAGAGTTATGACCTCATAAAGTGACACTGGTCAGAATTGAAAAAATTGGCCTGGTCACGAAGGCAAAAACAGGCTCGGGTGCGAAGGGGTTAATGCATCCTTGGTTGTCCTCATAAATCACCGTCGGCTGAGTTGACGGTGTGCCAAGATCATCCATCAATTGTCTTAGCCAAATGACCTCCTGGCTTGCATAGGCTGCGGACACATACTCCGCTTCTGTAGATGACAAGGCAACAGACACTTGTTTCCTACTAGACCAGGAGATTAAACTTTCTCCAACTTTAAACAAGTATCCGCTTGTGGATTTACGATCATGCGAATCACCAGCCCAATCTGCATCTACGTAGCCGGTGAGTTCTAGATCTCCAGTTGCAGACAGCTTTAAATTTACATCTTGCGTTTCTTTTAAATATCGGAGAAGTCTCTTAACAGCATTCCAGTCTCTTTGGCGTGGTTTTTCCACATATCTGTAAAGGATTCCAACTGTTGTTGTGATATCCGGTCGAGTCATAGTTGATATGTATAGAAGTGCCCCCACTGCCTGACGAAATTTCTCATTGTTTGGCAACAGGTCATCTTCTCCTTCCAGCTTCAGGTAGGATGGTTCCATTGGGGTTGATATAACTTTGGCTTCTGACATTCCAAACTGATTCAGAATCGAATTAATTTTTGCACTTTGGTTTAGAAGAAAACTCCCATCTTCCTCTCTCTGGATTTGGATTCCTAGATAATATGTCACATTTCCAAGGTCTTTCATTTCAAAATGCTGGTTCAGAATTTCAGCCATTTTTCCAATTTCTGCGTCTTCCTGATGAACTACAATCACATCGTCCACATATAAGAGAATATACATCCACTTTCCATCTGTATATTTTGTGTATAAGCATGGATCCACTTGACCTCTTTTAAAACCTTCTTCCAACAAGACCTTATTCATCTTGGTATTCCATGCTCTTGCTGATTGCTTAAGACCATAAAGGGATTTTTGTAGTTTGCAAACAAGGTTCTCTTCACCCCCTTTTACATAACCTTCAGGTTGAGTCATGTATAAGTCCTCCTCAATGTCACCATTTAAAAAGGCAGTTTTTATATCCAAATGTCTGACATTCATCTTTTGTACAGCAGCTACAGCTAACAAAGCTCTGAACATGGTCTATTTAGCGACCGGAGCAAACGTAGCATCATAATCTTCGCCATAGTTTTGAGAATATCCTTTTGCCACCAACCTTGCTTTAAACCTGTGGACTTTACCTTCAGAGTCATATTTGGTTTTGAAGACCCACTTGCACTTGATTGCCTTTTTGCCCTGTGGCAGCTTGGTGAGTTTCCAAGTTTGAAGTTGATGAAGCGATTTGATTTTCTCATTAGCCGCATTGATCCACTTTGTTCTTTCATGGACAGGTAGTTCTTGCATTTCATCCCATGACTGCGGCTCTGATTCAGGTAGTGTCTTGACTATGTAGGATAGACGTTTAGCTGGTACGCCTCTGTTTGATCTTGACGATCTCCTGATTTCAGATTCACCTGATTTTTCTGTTGTTCCTTCAGTGGTTGAACAATCCAGCCAGACCTCTACATCCTCCTTGTTATTGTCTTGTAATTGTGACTTCAGCTGGACTACTGGCGTGATATCACAAAACTTGGGGCACACAAAGTTCTCATCAATCACTACATCTCTACTTATTGTGACCTTGTTTGTTTCTGGGTGTAGAATACTATAACCTTTCTGGGTTTCACTGTAGCCTACCAGGATCCCTTCCTTAGCGTGAGATTCCCACTTAGTTCGCCTTTCTTTGGGAACATGTACAAGTGCTTTACTTCTGAATATTCTTATATGATGTAGTTTTGGCTTTCTGCTGTTTCATTGCTCAAACGGAGTTTTCTCTGTAGCTTTACCTGGTAGTCTGTTCTGAAGATAGCAAGCTGTCATGATTGCTTCACCCCAATTGCTGTGGGCAGATTTGCATCAAACAACATACTTCTTCCACTTTCACAGTGTTCGGTTCCTTCTTTCCGCGACACCATTTTGCTCAGGATTGTACGGTACAGTGGTCTGAAATAGGATTCCATTTTTCTTTAAAATGCTCTGTGTCTCATTACTTGTGTATTCAGTCCCATTATCTGCACGTAGAATCTTTGGCATTCTCCCAAATTTATTATATACCTCAGCTTGATATACTTCAAGTTTCTCTGGAACTTCTTTCTTGCTGTGAAGCAGATGGACAACTGTATATCTTGAATGATAATCAATAAATGTGAGAAAATATCTCTTCTTTCCAGGAGTCTGAGTGCTCATTGGACCACAGACATCTGTATGTATTAAATCTAGTGTCTGTTCTGTTCTTGTAGTACTTCTCTTAGGAAAAGCTTTTCTAGACATTTTCCCTTTGATGCAGCTAGTACATTTCATTATCTGGTTACATAGATCAATTGTAATGTCCTCAGCTAGTTACTTTTGAACTAACTTCCTTATTGCTTCTGGGTCTCTGTGTGCTAGGCGCCCATGCCATACATGAATGCAGTTATTGTGCCTTTCTTCCTGAGCAGTGTACACACACTCTTTGCATTTAAGCTGGTAAAGTTCATTTGTGATTTTTCCTTCTGCTAGTGTGTGGCCCTCTTTTGAGATGATGCAGATATCATGCTTAAATGTAACTTCATTTCCTTGTTTTGTGAGTTTCTTCACAGATAGTAAATTACTCTCAAGACTAGGCACATAGAGCACATCTTTTACTGGGATCTTCTTGCTTTGTGTTGGTGAGATTTGACAATCAATATAACCATCTCCTATACCTTGTGAAGTCATGTACTGACCATTAGCCATAATCACTTTCTCTGACTTACTTTGGTTAAGCTTAGAAAAGAAGTCCCTGTTATTAGTCATGTGACTAGTTGCTCCAGAGTCTATACACCATGCATGCTTTGATGTATTTACACTGACAATAAATGCAGTATCAGTATTCACAGAATCATTTTCTGCAGACACAGCACTTTTAACCCTTTGAAGACTGCTTTGCTTTTTCACCTGATTCATTCTAGCTTTCCAGACTCTGCAGTCGGCTTTCAAATGTCCTGATTTCTTGCAAACAAAACATTCACGTGTTTCTTTTAGGTGCTTTCTGTTAGAGTATCATTTAGATTTTGTGTCTGTAAAGTAGATTCTGCATCGCATGTCTTGCTGTTTACACCTTCCGCTTTCCGCTTATATTCATCTATGAGCTTCCCTCTGACATACTCCAATGTAAGCTCATCATCTGGGCGCGCATCTAGTGCGGTTACAAGCGTGTCATAGTTTTCTGGAAGACCACTAAGCAGTAATGCGGCTACATGAAAGATCTTCCCCAATGCCTCTCAGGCGTTCTACAATCTCTAGAATGCTTGTTAAGTAGTCCTGCATATCCTGGCCATTGTGTAGTTTAGACTGGTACAATTTTCTCATGAGATAAAGTTTATTGCCTAAATTTATCCTCTCATGCACCTTTTGCAGCTGCTCCCACATTTCTCTTGCAGTTTCACTTTTACACACATGCACAATCTGATCATCATCTATACTGAGTGATATGGTACTTTGTGCTTTCTGATCCATCTCTATCCACTCCTGTGATACTGGGTCAGGTTTAGGCTCCTGTGTGTGTTTCCACGTACCTTCTCTTATCAGCAGCATTTTCCCTTTGAATTTTCAGGATTGATAATTCTGGTTAGTGAGACTTGGGACTGTAAACTTCATGGAGTTGCTGCTGCTGGTGGCCATCTTTGCTGTCTTCCCTTCTTTTCTTTTCTGTGCTCTGGGGATCTGGGACTCTAGGACTCTGGGCCCATAACCTGTTAGCAGCGGATTAATTAGCGTAACATCCAGAGTCAGCAACACAGAATGTAGATTTATTCATATCCAGGTTGAACAGCTTACAGCATGAAATGTGATCAGTCTGGTATCTGCTGTGGCTTGCAACATGGGAGCATTACAACAACAAGAAGGGAAGAGAAGGAGGGGGCATCCTGTCTATTCCTTTTTTTTTATTTTTTTGTCACTGAACTTTGTTAACAATCTCACAATATGTACAATATATCAAACAGTACAGTAGTAGTTGTTGCAATACACACAGATCAATATGCATTATTCCAACAGAATGATTGAGGCCGAATGCAGTGTTGCCATAAGTGATCCGTTACGTGACAGATGTGGAAAAACTGACGGATCTGCCGCGAATGGCGAAAATCGCTGATGTGAAAGTAGCCTAAGTCACTGCCGACAGTGTCTGCATTAGTCATACTCGCCAATGGGGGGCAGCACGAAAAGTGCCTAGGGCAGCATAAACTCTAAATACGGCCCTGTATGGCTGTTTTCTCCATTCTATGGCAGCACGTTATGTCCAATGTTCTGCTTTATCAGTTTGCTGCAATGAGTGACCTAAATGTGCAATCACTCTGTAATAACCTGCAGGAAACGAGGGATGCAGTCACACACGTGTAGGCAGAGCAAGGGTTGAACAGGCAGGGAGTGAGGGATTGTAGGGTGACGGCGAGGAATTGAGCAGAACTGGAAGGTTGGCAGGGTAGGTGAGTGATGAACGAGAGTTCAGTAATAAAGAGGTTAAACTTATCGGACTGTAGTCTTCTGTTGTGAGGCAGTACAGCGTTCCAATGGTGTTACTGGCAACAGCGGTGCGGGTCATCTCGATGCAGTCTCTGACAGGAGGGGTTCCAACGGTAGAATCGACTTCAGTGGCACATGCAGACTCTCAAGTCTCTGTCCACGATGAAGAAATGGCATTCGGGGAAAATAACAGGATGCTGGATGGTGAGAGGGGTTCCTGCTCTCACCACTCTTAGCCACAAGTCCACACTCAGAACGTGTCACTGCAGGGACAGCGCCGCACTCATCGGTCAGTCCAGCTACTACTCTCAGGGGCTCAGATCTGTCGCTGCGAACGCCGGGCCTGCACGCACTAGCGACTGTCTCAGACTTGTCAAGGGAATCTCCTCCATTCACAGAGGCTGGCGGGTCCACGTTTACACAGAGGGCGCTCACCACGTAATGTCGTTATGTCTCAGTCCTCAGCAGAAGGGCTCTTTTGAGTATGTCGCCACTCGGGCAGAGCGGGTGCGGTACTCACTGTCTCCTAGTGTACGGCACCTGGCTTAGCTCCGAACTGCTGGCACAGCTCCGAACACTCCGCTCTGGTGGCACAGCCCCGCACACTCCGCTCTGCTGGCAAAGCTCCGCACACTCCCCTCTGCTGGAGCGGCAAATTCCCCCAGAATTATATTCTTCCTTATAAATGCCTCCCTCTTTCCATTTTATAAACATTTCTTTCTTCCTTTTTAGCATGTGCTTAAGTTCTGTGTTCATCCATCCTGGTTTCCTTAAATGCTTCCTATTCTTCCCTCTTTTCGGAATTGTTAACAATTGTGCTTTGAGAATTTCATTTTTCAAGATTTCCCATGCTTCCTGGACATTTTTATCCTTAAGAATATCCAGCCATTGGATCCCTCCAATTCTCTATCTGAATCCCTTAAAATCTGCCATTCTGAAATCTAACCTTGACGTCTGAGTCTTCACAGGTCTTCCTCCTCTAGTTATCCAAAATTCTAAAATACCATGGTCACTACCTCCTAGGGTCCCAGCCACTCTTACCTCCTCAACCATTTCCTCCCTCATACAGTGTCAAACATGTTGTGCGCCCTCTCATTAGCGCTAAATATGCCATACTCCCTCAGGCTCCCTTCACATGTTTGTGTTTGCAGTACATGTGGAATCTGTTTCTTTCACGGACGCCACATGTATCTATTACAATCTATGGTACTGCACAAATGTACATGTTTGCTCAAACCGTATGTCTATGTAAACCACACAGAGACATGTCCATTTTATTGCGAGCAGCACAAATGACAATACAAGTATATGGGTCTGTGTAAAACGTGTACAGCACACGGATAACATCCATGCCTCATCTATGTGCTGCACGTGTTTAACATTGCAAAGTATAGGAGAAGCTTTGGAATTGATTTTTCTTATGCCATCCTGAAAAAAACGGGCGGCACTCGGAGAGCACATGGATGACACACTGATGGCACACAGATGGCATACTTATGGCACACAGATGCCAAACGGATGGCACATTGATGGCACACCGATGACACACTGATGACACACTGATGACACATAGAAGTCATACTAATGGCACACTAATGACAAACGGATGACACACTCATGACACACGGATGGAATACTGATGACACACGGATGGCACATCGATGACACACCGATGGCACACAGATGGCATACTGATGCTACACGGATGGCACATTGATGGCACACAGATAGCATACTGATGACACATTGATGGCACACAGATTCCACACGGATGGCACACCGATGGCATACTGATGGCACACAGATGCCACACGGATGGCACACAGATGGCACACTGATGACACACGGATCGCACACTGATGACACATGGATCGCACACTGATGACACACAGATGCCACACTGATGACATACGGATGGCACATTGATGGCACACAGTACTCCCTGAGTACATCGACCAAAGTGTTAATTCTGGTTTGTATACCAGAATGTGTCCGGCCCATAGATCTTAACAGCACATTTACAAATATATAAAATATGTGGATTTCTCTGGATTAACACATTGGATCACAGATATAATTTTATTCAACTTTTTATGACCTAGATGCCCATATAGATGACCAAGGAGGGTTGATTCTACTGACAGATTCCCTTTAAGTAAGTTATTCATCAAACACATTGTGCCTTTATAAGGTATTCAGGAAAATACAGCTTCTGACTCAGTTCATTTCCAAATTTTGGAGGGCATTCTGTAACAAGATGAATATTGAAGGGCCTTTTTCTACTATGTATCACTCAGAGAGCAATAGTCAGACAGAGCGTATAATGGAGTCACACCAGCGTATAGCATCCAATGCAATATATTAAAGGGAATCCGTCACCTCAATTTGGCACGGTATGTAAATGAGTTGTGTCCGGTCCGATGGGCGGTGTTTTGGCTCCTTCCCTCCAACCCTCCTTGGCCGCTGTAGGCAATCTTTCAGGTAATTTCTGTAGTTGTAGTAGAAATCTCTAATCGCGCGTGCGTAGTATGCTTTGCCCAACTGTGGGCAAAGCCAAAAAGCATTAGTGCGCATGTGCCAGTGAACTATGTCCCGGAACACAGAAAAGGCAGCAAAATACTTCCGTGACATAGGTCACCGGCGCATGCGCACTAATGCTTTTCGGCTTTGCCCGCAGTTGGGCAAAGTATACTGCGCAAGCGCGATTGGAGATTGCAATGCACACGCACGTAATCTGGACGACAACTACGGAAATTACCAGAAAGATTTCGTACAGCGGCCAGGGAGGGGTGGAGTTAAGGAGCCAAAACACCGCCCAACGGACCAGACACAACTCATTTACATACCGTGCCAAACTGAGGTGACAGATTCCCTTTAATGACCCTCTTCTCCTGCTCTTCTGTGAGCGAGAGCCAAGTGTCATGCTACTGTGATCCGATGCTCTCGCATGACAGGATCGGAGCACAGCTGCGAAGGAGACAGAGAAAGTAATTTCTCCATTTCCTCTGCTGTCGACGACGGCAGGAATTGCACTGCATTCGGGTAATATCCGAGTGCAGTGTGATGTTTCACACAAACCCATAGACTTGTATAGGTGCAAGTGAGCCGAGTCTCGCTGCAAATAGCAGCATGCTGCCTATGCTCTCAAATGCCAATTTGGCATGAGAACAAATCACGGATCTGAGCTGCCCCATAGAATAACACGGGGCCGAGTGCTATGTGATGTATTATAGCATAGCCCTGGGCCGTGTTGTACGGGAGTGTGTCTCCGACCTTAATCAGACACTGAAACAATATCTTCGGTGTTATGTATCCGATCACCAATCCCACTAAGTGGAACTTCTCCCGTCAGCTAAATTTGCTATAAACCCCTTCACAAACCTTGATGTAAGTTTATGCTATGTTTAGGAAGGAGTTTACAACCGATTATGTAGACTTACGCCATGGTGATCATACGGTGCCCACAAGATCGCTGTTGAAGCTCTGCATAAGTGATGGCAAGGCAGAATAGAAAATCAGACTGCGGCTACGGTGGACAGGGAGCTTTGATATGGTGAGTATTAAGATTATTATTTTGGGGGCTATCGGGATACCATCGTATTGTATTGGGAACGCAATATATTGTATGTGGGACTATGGGGGGATCTGTACTGTACTGTGGTGGGACCATCATGCTGTGGGGAAACTGTGGCACCCCTGAGGGTTCAGTCGCCACAGAGGTACTGCACCTCCTCCTGAGGTGTGGTATCTCACCATCCAGGTAAGGTGGAAACACCTGACCACGCACCAACACCTGCATCCCACACAACACAATAGTGTAGCAAAGCACCCTTTGGTGGCTCCCTGCTTGGAACACGAAGCGTGCTGGGAGGTGTGTGGAGTTTACCTTGCATCAAAAGAGCGGGAAGAGTTTAGGATTGGGTCAGTCAGTCAGTGAGTCTGACAGAGTCAGAGGAAGAGAGAAGATCTCCCGAGTGGGATGGATGAAGGAAGTGCTGCAGCCGACCTCAGTGATCTGGGTCCGCTGGCACAGGAGAGAGAGACATTATAGAAAGCCTGATTCTCCATATGAAGGAAAGGATTGTGCGGAACATAAGGAGAAAAGGAGGACTAAGGATTAGGGTTAGAAGAGAACCCTTCTCAAGTTCACAGCGCAAGGCCGAGGTCCGGTCCCCAAGGTTGTATGGATACTAATGATCCTGCAGCAGACACCGGAGGAATAGAAGTTGTCACCACTTTATTCCCACACAAGACTTGGGGGCACAAAAGCAACGATAGTGAGCCAGGACTTAGTAGCAAGGAGTCTCCGAAGCAGACTACAGCTGTCTGCCGTACAAGTAGAGTTCATAAGAACATCTGACAGGAGGAACCCCAGTGTAACTCAGTACTGGAGTACTTCACTAAAGGCGCAATAGGGAGACGTTCAGAAAAGGCACATGTTGGCGGAGTGTTGGAAGGGAGTATTTCATCTTGCCTGGAGGTTGACTGAGCTCCTGACCAGGAGGACATGGCACGGATGCGGGCACCTGTACCAGAGCAGACTGTGAGTAAAGCTTTGGAACTACATGCCCTCGTGTCCTCCACTTATTCCTTCGCCAACCTACTCAGCACTGCTACATCCCCTGCACCTGACACTACACCATCTACGTGTCCCTTCACCTACACTGCCCTGGGACTACAGCCCTGCCTGTGGAGGGCTATAACATCCTTGCTGCACCACACCATCTGTCCCAGAGGATCTGTCTGCAGCGTCGGCTTCACATCTTCCTTGCCGAACACCACAGGTGGCGTCACGAATCACTTATAAACTTTCATCACCATAAGCACACTGAAACATTCCCCTTTTACAATGGGCGCCCAGGGCCATGGGCCGGGTCCCAGCTGACGTGACATCTCCCATTGAAGCTCATCGGGCCCGGTACCAAGTACCCCGCCAGCCCTGGGAGGAAGACCCAAAATCAAATTACTGTGTGTGTCTGGAGGGGCGAGTGCTGTGAAGTGAGCATCATACTATGTGGGAGAGCCTGGGATTTAAAAATATATTTTCTTAGAAAATTGCTGACATGTTAAATACTTATTTCACCCACTGTATGTCATAATAATACCTCCTCACCTCGTCCCCAATGTGTCGGAGTCACGCAAGGTTCAGTCCTAGGGCCCCTGTTCTTCTCCATTTACACTTTCGGCCTGGGACAGCTCATAGAGTCCCACGGCTTTTAGTACCATCTCTATGCTGACGACACACAGATCTACCTCTCTGGACCAGATATCACCACCCTACTAACCAGAATCCCACAATGTCTAGCTGCTATTTCATCCATTTTCTCCCCTAGATTTTTAAGATTTAACATGGACTAAACAGAATTCATCATCTTTCCCCATTTAATTCGACCCCCCCAATGGACTTATCCATTAAAGGGAATCTGTTGCCTATTTTTTCCCCTATAAGATGCGCCCACCTCTCTGACTTTTCCCAGTGCCTGCGCACTGCAGTACCCTGCTCTTCCCTCAACAGGTCAGAGAATTATGCCTGCGCAGGAGCCACAACAGAAACAAGGAAGAGGACGCCATCGCTAGAAGATGGGAGGCACCGGACCCGGACCGCGACACTCATCAGACCCGGACCGCACCAGACCTCCCCCCACGGTGAGTATAATATTACTTGTTTTTCTTATCTTTCAGGATATATCAGGGGCTTATCTACAGCATTACAGAATGCTGTAGATAAGCCCATGATGGCGGTGGCCGCATCTCACAGGGGAAAAAATAGGTGACAGATTCTCTTTAAAGTAAATGGCTGCTCACTCTCCCCAGTCCCACAAGCTCACTGCCTTGTGGTAATCTCTGATCTCTACTTCAAACCACATATCCAAGCCCTTTCCACTTCCTGCCGACACAAAATTTTTTCCCGGATCCGTACATTCCTAAACCAAGAATCTGCAAAAACCCTAATCCATGCCCTCATCACCTCCCTCCTTGACTACTGCAACCTCCTGCTCTGTGGCCTCCCCTCTAACACTCTCGCACCCCTCCAATCTATTCTAAACTCCGCTGCCTGACTAATCCCTGTCCCCCCGTTATTCCCCGGCCTCTCCTCTCTGTCAATCCCTGCACTGGCTCCCCATTACCTAGAGACTCCAGTTCAAAATCCTAACTATGATATACAAAGCCATCCACAACCTGTGCCCTCCATACATCTGTGACCTCATCTCCCGGTACTTACTTGCACGCAACCTCCGATCCTCACAAGATCTCCTTCTCGACTTCCCTCTTATATCCTCATCCCACAAACGCATACAAGATTTCTCCCATGCATCCCCCTACTCAGGAACTCTCTACCACAACATATCAGACTCTCACCTACCGTGGAAACCTTTGAAAGGAACCTGAAGACTTACCAACCTGCAGTAACCACCGATCCACCAAACCGCTGCATGACCAGCTCTACCCTCGCCTACTGTATCCTCACCCATCCCTTGTAGATTGTGAGCCCTCGTGGGCTGGGTCCTCTCTCCTCCTGTACTAGTCATAACCTGTGTTGTTTAAGATTACTGTACTAGTCTTTTATTATGTACACCCCTCCTCACATGTAAAACGCCATGGAATAAATGGATCTATAATAATAAATAATAACAATAAATAATAATAAGACTTTTGGTCTGGCGTTCCAGTGATTTCTACGTATGCTCCTGCTCAGGGGCATTACTATCAGGAGGCAGACTGCAAAATCAGTATCATTACAGGGAGAGAACAGGAGACATTATTATAAGCAATCACAGGGGTAAGAAGATACGGGGTCAATATTATTATTATAAAGGGTGAAGGAGAATTATTATAAGGAGGCATGGGGGCATTATTTCTACATGCTGCTGTACTTAGATATAAGGAAGCATACGGGGGGCATTATTACTCTAAGTGTGCACAGAGGGAACATTATTACTGTGTAGGGGCATGGAGGAGGCACTGTTACTGTGGGGGACACAAAAAGAGGCAAGGATTACCATACAGGACGCAGAGGGGCACTATTACTGCCTAGGTTACTTATTATTGCACTACATGGTTTGTACAGGAATGGGGGAATCTATGGAGGGTAAAAGCTGTAAGTCAGACGTCTCTGTGTTACATTGTGCAGGGAAGAGTTATGGATTGAAGAAGTGATCATGCTGTTTTGGGCCGAATGGAAAATGGAAGGAAAAATGAATGACTGCGATTATTGAGAAAGTCTTTGGTGAGAACCTGCACAGTACAGATATATGGTCTACAGTGCACTTGTGCAAAACTGATAGTACCATTATATGGACACTGTATGGTGGTGATATCAGTACTAGTATGGTAGATACATTGATGATACCCTGATTATATGTAGGGGTGATGTCTCGGCCATACCAGACTTTGTGGAGTATATTAATTCCAATGATTATAATTTGAAATTTACATTTATGTGTAACAAAAATGAAATTTCCTTTTTGGATCTATTCTTGCAGGGTATTGCGGGTCAATTGATATCCACTTGTACTTATTCAAAACCGATGGCAGGTAATACTATCCTGCATGCCAATAGTGGTCATCCCAAACATACAGTGAAGTCAGCTCCTGTCGGTGAGCTTATAAGAATAAAAAGGAATTGTAATAATAACAATGGTTTGCAGCAGGAATTGTTCAAATCCTGTAACAAATTGAGTGACAGAAATTATCCTAACTGGATGTTGAATAGAGCTTTGAATTTAGTAAGGGATGATGGTTCTATATCAGAAAATAAGAAAGAGAAAAAAATCACCATGTCTAATAGTCCCTTTGTATGTTTTCAATATAGTTCCCAATTTAATGAAATCAAAGGAATCATAAATAAATTTTTACCATTGTTATATGAAGATCCTGTATTGGCAACAGTCTTAGAAAATGGTTGCAATGTGGTAGCACGTAGAGCCCCCACTTTAGGTAACATTTTATCTCCTAGTTTGTTTTCATCGCGAAAAAATATTGGTACGTGGTTAGACAATAAAGGGAATTATAAATGTGGAGGGAATAATTGCAGGACTTGCAAACACATGGTGAAATCTAAAATTTTTTATAATAATGATAATACCAAATCGTATAGAATAAATAGTTTTATTAATTGTAATTCGGATTTTATGGTGTATAAAATTAATTGCACCTTGTGTAATAAATCCTATATAGGTTGTACATCTAGGAAGTTGAAAACTAGGATAGTTGAACATTTGCATGATACTAGCTGAAGAGCCCGGTGCTGCCCGAGCATAGTAACTAATATGTATGACGGGCAGCACCGGGCATAGTAACTAACTGTGGTTAGTTATAACAAATTATAATTATCCTCCATCCCATTGTCTCGTGCCCATAT
Source organism: Dendrobates tinctorius (assembly GCF_039654945.1). NCBI lineage: Eukaryota > Metazoa > Chordata > Amphibia > Anura > Dendrobatidae > Dendrobates > Dendrobates tinctorius. The sequence continues at coordinate 617,115 of NW_027362029.1, forward strand.
ACCCGTCACACATATCCACCATCCCATAGGCCCGTGCCCATATACCCATCATACATATCCTCCATCCCATAGACCCATGCCCATATACCCATCATACATATTCTCTATCCCATAGTCCCATGCCCATGTACCCATCATACATATTCGCCATCCCATAGTCGAGTGCCCATATACCCATCACACATCCTTCATCTCATAGTCCCATACCCATATACCCATCGTACATATCCTCCATCCCATAGTCCCGTGCCCATATACCATCATACATATCCGCCATCCCATAGTCCCGTGCCCATATACCCGTCATACATATCCTCCATCCCAAAGTCCAGTGCCCATATACCCATCACACATCCTCCATCCCATAGTCCAATGCCCATATACCCGTCATACATATCCACCATCCCATAGGCCCGTGCCCATATACCCATCATACATATTCTTCATCCCATAGTCCCGTGCCCATATACCCATCATACATATCCTCCATCCCATAGTCCAGTGCCCATATACCCATCACACATCCTCCATCCCATAGTCCAATGCCCATATACCCGTCATACATATCCACCATCCCATAGGCCCGTGCCCATATACCCATCATACATATTCTTCATCCCATAGTCCCGTGCCCATATACCCATCATACATATCCTCCATCCCATAGTCCAGTGCCCATATACCCATCACACATCCTCCATCCCATAGTCCTGTGCCCATATACCCATCATACATATTCTCCATCCCATAGTCCCGTGCCCATATACCCATCATTCTTATCCTCCATCCCATAGTCCCATGCCCATATACCCATCATACATATCCTCCATCCCATAGTCCCGTGCCCATATACCCGTCATGCATATCCTCCATCCCATAGTCCAGTGCCCATATACCCATCACACATCCTCCATCCCATAGTCCCATGCCCATATACCGTCATACATATCCACCATCCCATAGGCCCGTTGCCCATATATTCGTCATACATATCCACCATCCCATAGTCCAGTGCCCTTATACCCATCACACATCCTCCATCCCATAGTCAACCATTATGACATCATAATGAGCGGCGGGGCTTGCAATCTATGATGACATCAGCGTCGCCATGGCAACCATTGTGACATCATAATGAGGGGCGGGGCTTGATACGCACACACTGTTTCCCCATTATGCAAATAGGGGCATTATGACATCATAATGAGGGGCGGGACTTGACGCGCACACACTTTTTCCCCAGTATGTAGACAGGGGCAAAATTGTTTGGTGAATTGGAATGCGCAGGGTTAAAATTTCGCCTCACAACATAGCTTAGGATGCTCTCGTGGTCCAGACGTGTGACGGTGCCAAATTTTGTGGCTGTAGCTGCGACCATGCGGATGCCTATCCCGGACATACACACACACATACATACATACATACACACTTTGAGCTTTATATATTAGCTAACTAATGTGTCAGATGGGGTCCACAATGTTTCTTCCGCTGCCAAGCATTTTATTAATTTCCATTCTCGTAATGTCGTTTCTTTTCAGGTAACAGGCATTGAAAAAATCAGGAAATCTTCTAGGGGTGGTGATACCAGAAGGACACTGCTCACCCGGGAGGCTTTCTGGATTTTCAATTTGGAAACCAGATTTCCTGATGGATTAAATAAAAAGAACAAAATCATGTTCCACTATTGAATTTTCAAAGTATTTTCCATTCGAATAATGTTTTTTATATTCGTATGTTCTTCACCATATGTTTTCTTGTTGAATCATGTGAATTTTATATCATTCCGCTAATTGATATATGTAACATTAGTCAGAGAACCTTTTGGTCACATGATTTTTTAGTATTCAACAAAATCATATGAATTTTTGATAAAATTGTGACATTTTACATCAACAAATTTTTTTTACATTTATGTGGATACATCTTAAATGTTTTTTCTCTATAAATTTGATGTAATTCTTATGATCTCGTTATTTGGTGAATAGCATTTTTTAGAACAGGACCTTCTGGTCATGTGACATGTATTAGTTAGATGATTGGTTCCTGTCTCTTTTTATACTTGTGTGTGATCTTGACATGCCAGCTTTGATAAAGATCGCATGTAGTGATCGAAACGCGTCGCTTTATCGCTCCTGTGTGAGCTGATGCAGTCCTGGAGCTGATCTGTCTATTGTCCATGTTGGAATAAATTTTGGAAACTTGAATTTCGCTTGGAGCTGGATTTTTTTCTCTTTCTCTTCATGGAAATCGACCACTGCAGGATGGTGTTCCGCGCTCCTATTGAGTCGGTGAGCTGACTTTATATCTTTATTTAGATGTAAAAGCCTGCCTCACTGATCAAACCCATGGTTCTTCCCTCCATGCCGGAGTTTGAAACTGATGCTCAGCCTATGGTGTTGCCACATTAATTATTGCTAGGTAACTTACTTTTATGGTGAGATGCCCCTTTAAGATTCCATTCCCGGATTCCATGATGACACCACTGATGACATTTTAACATTCCACCACAAGATTCCATTATGACATCACTGATGACATGTTAACATTCCACCACAAGATTCCATTATGACATCATAATGCACCGCCACTACTTAACCAAGTGCTTACTGCCCAGCTGTCATTGTTGTCAGTGATTGGCTGCGAAGCTGGTGATATACTGACTGCGCTTGGATTTGTTTGAAATGTCTGACATTTCTTTAGATAAACTTGAGGTGTTGGCACTACTCCAGGAGATTCTTACCACCTATGACCCTGCCCTTGTGCTACCAATACCCGATGGCGTCCTCAGCTTCACTTACCGGCTGGTTATGAAGCTAGTGAGAGACTGCCTGACCAAATACCGCCGAGGTCGTATAAGCTCACAATATCTTGAGCATTTACAGATGAACATCAGGACCTTAGTACAACAGGTAAGTAACAGACAATCTGGGAAAAACACATAGCAATAATAAAGGATAATATTCATAAAATACAAGCTGGGGAGGGGGGCGGTGATAGCGTGGGCCTGGGTGCTCTACAATGCCAGGGCTGAATTTTACTCCCAGTCCACCCTGGTTACAATATGTAAAAAAAAAAGTAAATGTTTACACATGTAAAGAATATTCAGCATTCAAAACCTGGTTAAAGTAATTTTTTGAGGGAAATACGGATATAAAAGCCTGATCAGAAGAGTAAAGCCATGGTTTTCCCTCTTTCCCTGATTCTGATGCTCAACCCATGATGTTGCCAACTTAATTGTTACTAGAATGTTACTAGGCAACTTCCCTTTATAGTGAGATGCCACTTTAACCCCTTCACCACATTGCGATTTTCCGTTTTTGTGCTTTCGTTTTTTTGCTCCCCTTCTTCCCAGAGCCATTACATTTTATTACCATCAATATAGCCTATGAAGCCTTGCTTTTTTGCAGGCCAAGTTGTAGTTTTTAATGACACTAATGATTGCATATATTGTACTTGAAAACTGGAAAAAAATTCAAGTGCGATGAAATTGCAAAAAAGTGCAATTCCACATTTGTTTTATTTAAAATGTTCACTAAATGCTCAAACTGACCTGGTAATGTGATTCTACAGGTCAGTACGAGAATGCAGATACCAATCATGTATAGTTCCTTTTTTACTTAAGTGGTGGAAAAAAACATCTGAACACTGGCCATAAGTCAGTGTTCATAAAAGATGATCAATGGTCAGGCACACTGTTCTTCTGCAGACCCCCCCGGCTGTCATGATAACTCACTGCAACCCCAGAATCATGTGACAAGGGCGCTGATGAGCGAGACTTGTGACACGGTTTTGGTCAGCACATCTTAAATGCCGTTGTTAGTGATTGACAGCGGCATTAAGTGGTTGACAGCCGAAATCCATCTGCATCTATTTGCGGGACATAACAGCTGATCACACCATCAACTGTCATGTGTGGGTAGAGATGTGGGCTCTGGCGCTGCCTAAAAAAGACAGGGACACGACCTTGGACGAACCTATACTTTCAAAGTTGTAAATGGGTTAAGATTCCATCCGCGGATTCCATGATGACATCACTGATGAAATGTTAACATTCCACCCCAAGATTCCATTATGACATCATAATGCACCACCACTACCTACCCAAGTGCTTACTGCCCAGGTGTCATTGTTGTCAGTGATTGGCTATGAAGCTGGTGATATACTGACTGCGCTTGGATTTATTTGAAATGTCTGGAATTTCTTCAGATAAACTTGAGGTGTTGGCACTACTCCAGGGGATTCTTACCACCTATGCCCCTGACATTGTGCTACCAATACCCGATGGCGTCCTCAGCTTCACTTACCGGCTGGTTATGAAGCTAGTGAGAGACTGCCTGACCAAATACCACCGAGGTCGTATAAGCTCAGAATATCTTGAGCATTTACAGATGAACATCAGGACCATAGTACAACAGGTAACAGACAATCTGGGCAAAGCACATAAGACAATAATGAATAATATTTACAAAATACAAGTTTATTTACATGAAATATGTATTTTGGCCGAGAGCAATATAATTTATAGCTTATATGAAATATCCATATATGTATTATTTGTAGCTGTAGATTGCAGGAGTAAAATGGTGACATAAATAGCATCCTATATTCTCTACTTTCTCTCATGATTTTCCTTTTTTGTTTATTTCCATTTTTATAGGCTGAAGAAAGATCCCAATATGGAGATTTGACCTTTTTTAAAGTATTGGCCGTACAGTTCCTGATTGTACTAGGATATATAGCCCGCTCACTGAAGCTTTTGGTAAGAATCCGTCATCTTCTATATCTCATGTCTTTCTTGTCTGATCTCCTCCAGATTACTAGTCATATAGCAGATTGTCATATTTCTCATTTTAGAAGCCCCCTGTCCGCTCCAGGCAGAGACAGGATCTTTTATGGCAGCCTGTCTCTGCTCCATCCTCTGTGGTGACAGTCTGTACTGTGCTCAGTGGTGCGGACCTTTCATATCACATCTCTCTCGCTTTATCTTCACAATCTTCCTTCTTGTAAATGCTGCAGTTCTGGTAATAGATGTTATTGGAGAACTGTTGTATATACAAGTCCCTTATATATTAATGTGGATTTACTGGACGGAGCGGCCGGGTATATTCCCTGCACTTCCGCAATTATGTAAATCCAGGTTTAGTCCATCCTGTCTTTTGTGTACTGTAATTTAGTATTTGTGAATTGTTATATTAATTGCACATATTATATCCATCAGAGAGCACCGGACAGTGGCTCCAAAAAGGGGCAACACCGAAATATCGCTGACCCCAATACCAGTGAGCCAGGGCTAAAAAGTGATCTGATTGAAGGTAAGCTGATCATCTCGTATTCCTACAAATATTGATATTATGGAGACACCAGAGAATATATAAATTTACTCTTCATCCTCTGTATGAGGCCGGTGACGGCTCCTGAACCTCCTATAGACTGTAATGGAGAGGGCTCATACAATTCTGAAAACCCCTCTGGTTCTCTCTTCTGGGATCTCAGCCCCAAAATGCACAGAGGACCTCACAGGCTCCCCATCCAAGTCACTGTCAGATCCCGAACAATCACACATTTATGGTAGAGCATATCTATCTATGGATGTGCCATAAGTATATACAGTATGTGCAGAATATCCATAGAACTAGTATTATACCATTCACTTGTCTTTCCTTCCTTATATCGATGTGTTATATATTCAGTTCTGATATCGTCTAATACATGATGTCTCATTATTTTATCATTATATTAGAGACAACAGAGCCGGCAACTGCTGAAGGTGGAATATCTGAGACACCAGAGATCCCCGAATCTGCCAGTGTAAGTATCAGAGAATACATCTGCATATCATCAGATAACGGGGTATGAATTACACATCACATGTTACACCCCAGAGTACAGTGGGTTAACTCTATTCTTAATGTAGAGATTGGACCTATTATTATTATTCCTGTCTCCTCTGTGTGATGTCCCTTACCATCCCCTCCAGTACAGTGATATATGTGTATAGAGGATATCCCTATAATATAATAGTGTCTGGGGAGCGTCCTGCTGGTATCATGTCCTCTACATCTGCTGCAGTGCAATCAGCGGGGACATAATGTAGAGAAGTTCCTGCATCTGCAGCTTTTATTTTCCTACAACTTTTATGTCTCATTGTCATTTCTTATTCTTCTAGGCCGTGATCAGATCATTGACCCCTATGATAAAACCAAGTAAGAGCGACTATACCCAGATCAAAGAGATCAGCAGTGGATCTTATGGGTGAGCGTTATGGATAATCTACATTTTTCCCAAACTCCTTATGATGATGCCTCAGTCTATATGTCCTGCCTTAAGGAAATTCCTGTATATTAGTCCATGTCTAAGGCTATGTACCCACGTTGCAGAGATGCTGCAGAAATTTCCGCAGCATTTCCGCAACTCCTGCTGCGGGAAAAAGTCATGGAATTCGAATGCGTTTTTCCAGCAGAAAACAAGCGTTTTTCACGCGATTTTTGCGTGCGGAATTCCAGCGCATTCCAAGCGATTTGAAGCATCGCTTGGACTGTGATTGACAGGTTGGTCACACTGATCAAACATATTGTTTGACAAGTGTGACCAACTTTTTACTATTGAGGCTGCCTATGCCACATCAATAGTAAAAGATTGAATGCTAAAAATAATTTAAAAAAAAATTGTGATAAACGCACCTTCCGGCGTCCGACGCAGTGTTCCCGATCCTCGCGATGCTCCCGTTCCCAGCGATGCCTTGTGACAATGACCTTTGATGACGTAGCAGTCTCACGATACTGTAGCTGTCTCGCAAGACCGCTATGTCATCACAGGTCCTTGCCGCAAGGCATTATAGGGAACAGAGTTGGCGGGAGCATTGGTAAGGCTGCGCGGGACTCCAGAAGGTGAGTATAACCCGATTTTTTATTCTTTATTCTTTTTTTTACAGGGATATGGTACCCAGGGCCTGGAGGACAGTCTCCTCTCCTCCAGACCCTGGGTACCATCCGCACATGATTCGCTCACTTTGCGCATGGTGGGCATAGCCACATGCGGAAAGAAAGCAGAACTCATGCATTCCAATGTGTGCAGAATTGCGGCGATTCTTTGCGGAATTGCGGCGATTCTGGAAAAATAATGAGCCTGCTGCGTTTTTTTCCGTTATGCAATTCTGCCGTGGAAAAAAATGCAGCATTAGCACAGCATGTGCGGAATGCCATAGGAATGCATGGGGGGCGTTCTGTATGCATTTTCGCAGCATTTTCATGGCGAAAAATGCGGCAAAAATGCATAGAATCCGCAACATGGGTACACAGCCTTAATGTTACTGTTGTCCAAGATCTGTAACATTTTTATTTTTTCATCCCATAGAGCTTTGTAAAGACTTGTTTTTGTGGGTCGAGCTGTTGTTATCGATACCACTTTGCACTAGATCTAATCTACATCTAGTCGTCTGGTCCATGTCTACTTGTCATGATTCAGCTCAGTTATCATGTGATATGGATGAAAACCTCCCATAAGCGATCATTCATGCTGAGTTATTTTGTGCCTTTCCAGACATTGATTTCTAGTGACGGCCATACATCTAGTACTATTAGTGATGAGCGAGTATGCTTGTTACTCGAGATTTCCGAGCATGCTCGGGTGGTCTCCGAGTAGTTTGGGTGTGGTCGGAGATTTAGTTTGTGTCACCGCAGCTGCATGATTTGTTGGCTGCTAGACAGCCTGAATAAATGTGGGAATTTCCTAACAAACAGGCATTCCCCACGTGTATTCAGGCTATCCAGCAGCCGCAAATCATGCTGCTGCGGTGACACAAACTAAATCTCCGAGCACGACCAAACTACTCGGAGATCACCCGAGTATGCTCAGAAATCTCGAGTAACGAGCATACTCACTCATCACTATTAACTATTAGTACAGAAGATCATTTGACATATAGACAGACTGTTAGTAAGAATTCTGTATAAATTATGGATTTTTCTCCTCTACAGGGCCGTCCACTTAGTGCGTCATAAAGACACAAACAAGGTATTCGCCATGAAGAAACAAGCCAGGAGCGAACTGGAGGTTCCAGAGTATCTTGAAATGGCCTATCTGGAAAGGGACATCGCAATATTCGCTGATTGTCCCTTTGTTGTCTCCACACTTTGCTCCTTCCCAACTAAACAAAATCTGTGTATGGTCATGGACTTTGAAGCAGGTAAGACATATCCATTGTATCTCTATCCAGCCCATTTCTGCTTAAATATATAAAGCTACCAATGTATTTATATCTCATTAATCTACATGCTCAGAAGACCAGTTCAGGAGGGTTACCTCTTTCTGACAGATAATAATTTTCATTGCTTCTTATTGCATTTTTTTCTGATGTTGGGGGAACAAAAACACTGCTATTCCACCTGAGATTATTTGTTTTTTTATTATTTATTTTGAATGGAGAAAAAGTGATTTTTATATTTAATTTTCTTTCCCCAAATATTTTTATTATTATTTTATATTTTGGTCTCCATAAGGGACCTGAACTTGTGATTATATAATCGTAATTACTATGTACTGCAATATGGGCATTGCAGAGTATGGTGAAAATCTTGGTCCCCTATGAAGCCGAGCTACACACTGACCTTCACAGAAGCACCATAATGGCAAGGACAGTCGTCTTCCACAGACACTCAGCAGCCATAGCAAACCACTGACATGGAATGGGGGCGATGAGCGCTTAGAGCAGCTCGCCTCCAGGTCACCTGCTGTAAATGCCGCTGTCAGAGATTGACAGTGTAATGTAAGAGTTTACCAGCAGGGGGCAGATCTCAGCTCTCTTTTTGCATAGGATTACTCTGCAGTATACAGTATACGCTCTACATCACACAGTGTATCTCTATGATTGACTCCCTGCCCCAGTGTCTCAGCTTATTTCTCATTCACACTCATCATGTGTAATTTATATTGTAACAAACCCTCACCTGTCATATTTGCTTTCTACTCTAGGAGGAGACTGTCAGCATCTCCTTGACATATATGGTCATTTCACCCTCCGCTGGACCCACTTGTACATTGCAGAAACGGTTGTTGCTGTGGAATATCTGCACAGCTATGGTGTGGTTCACCGAGACCTGAAGCCTGAGAAGTAAGTGAACGCTGCAGTATAATAAAGGGACAGACAGTTATAGTTTGGTATACAGTCTGTGGGGTATTACTTAGGGCTGACAATGTCTTTTCTTTCACAGCCTCATGATATCATCAACTGGACATATCAAAGTCACCGATTTTGGGATTTCAAAACTCGGACTCATGAGACCAACATCAGACATCTACAAGGCTCGAACTAAAGACATCACCAGAGAGTTCCCTGATGATGGGGTTAGCTATACATAAAAAACTTATTCTTTACAGATCTGATCTATTTCTGCTTCTATCATATTTTCTCACATGGAAAATGTTTCCACTGATATTACTTGTCACAGTTATTTTCATTGATCATCTTCTCATTGTTCTGTTGGTTTCTAGACGACTGGCGCCTTGTATTATACAGCCCCAGAAGTCTTATTAGGGGTGGGCTACGGAAGGCCTATTGACTGGTGGTCAATAGGGATCATCACATATCAATTTCTTACTGGCGATGTGCCATTTGAAGGAAGACACAAAAAGGATATGTTAAAGAGAATCACCACGGGTAAGTAAAATAATCTGAATGCTGTGTGATGCCATAGTAATTTGGTTCAGTTGTTAGGTTCATTCTTTGGTTTAGTTACTTGTTGTTTTTGATAGCTTTTTTAAATGATAGTAAATGTAGAGACTTTCTTTTCTGTAACATTTACTTTTTATATAACAGAAGACATCACTTTGAAATTTAAAAATCATGCTGTTCATCCCAAAGCTCAAGACTTCATTACTCAGCTGCTCATAAAAGATCCAAGACATAGACTCGGGACAGGTAATGTATATAGTAGTATTAATAATGACTTATAACTCCTCTGTGACCTGACAAATAGATCATTTCCATGAGGATCAGCACTGAGGTCTCTGCGTTACCTCCTTGTCCATTCCCCATTCTTCATGCCATGACTTACAGTATATTTTGGCTCTGCTATGTCTTCAGTTTAGATTACCATAAAATGTACAGTCTTCCTAACATTGTCTGGATCACTTTTTTCTTGTCTTCCATTTCTAGGAGGAGCAAATGAAATCAAGAGTCATCCATTCCTGAGTAAGTTAGACTTTGAGAATCTTGAACATCGGCAGCCAGTGTTTAGGCCATTTGTTATGTCAGAGGAGGACACCAACTACTTTGACAGTAAGTAGAATGAGACGTCATCGGGTGAAAGCTGCCGTTTAAACGTCTTGTCTTTTATTTTATGTGACATTATGTTCCCATCATTATTAGTAATAACATGGTGACTGTGATTATATTAATAATCTCTGATAATACTTGTATTTTGTAGCTGATATTGAGAGACCAAAACATATGGATTCAGATGAGGGTGACACAAGTGAGAAGGTCGGTGACTGGCCAGAAAGCCTAAACTATGTGTCATCTTCTCAAAGACTTTCTAAGGTGAGTATGTGATCAGTAAATCCACAAAACTATAGCTAAAATACTATGAAAATACTATATATATATATATTTATATTTAATTTTACTCTGTGTATTTTAGCTATATGCAACCGATACCAGGATGATGAGCGATGAGGACGATGAGCCATCTCCAGATTGTTCTCTAGAGAGCAGCACAAAGCACTCAGACGTGTGAGTAGATTATTATTACAGGGTATAGTACTGATATATCTTCAGAATACCAAATACAAGACGCATATGACACAATACTAAATCCAGAACCCACCGCCCCATGATTGATCATCACTGTGGGGTCTGGCTTGTGATAACGCTGGTGATAACAGCTGATCATTGTGACCAGCCTTTCATTTCCATTTCATTAAAGCCCTTTATTACTAGCTATTCTTCATTCTTGCTGATAGAAGGCAGTCCTGTGCAACGTATCTCCTCCATTTTATCCAAGTGTCCTAATTGCCCATACAGAAAGGAGTCTTTTTATTTTTCATTGCTTTCACTTGTAATTTATTTATTTTTTCTTCTACTAAACAGGCAGAAAGAATCTTCTCCAACTAGAAATGATGGTGATAACCAGTGTTTCACTACTGAAAACAAGTCACCCTCTCCCATACTGTCAGGTATGTGCAGGTCTATAGGACATCTTGTTGTCGTCACCGATCATAAGATGTAATGTAAATGTTACAGGAGGGCTCAGAAAATCACTGCTTTTTTGTGCCTTTAAAATAAACAACAAGCCAACACTTTAATGTATAAAATTCTCACTCTTATGTGCTGCGCATTAAACGTATAAGGGGCCATACAGTCTGGTGCCTGATACTGATCACGAATGCTCTGCCCATGGCTCAATCAGGCCCCAAACCAACCCTATATATACCCTTAATGTGACACAGATGTTTTAACCCCTTAACCCCCAAAGCTTTTTTCGGTTTTGCGCTTTCGTTTTTTGCTCCCCTTCTTTCCAGAGCCATAACTTTTTTAATTTAAGGTCAATATGGCCGTGTGAGGGCTTGTTTTTTGTGGGACGAGTTGTACTTTTGAAAAATACCATTGCTTTTACCAAGTCATGTAACAGAAAGCGGGAAAAAAATTCCAAGTGCAGTAAAATTGCAAAAAAAGTGCAATCCCGCACCTAATTTTTGATTGGCTTTATTGCTAGGTTCACTAAATGCTAAAACTGACCTGCGATTTTGATTCTCCAAATCATTATGAGTTCATAGACACCAAACATGTCTAGGTTCTTTTTTATCTATGTGGTGAAGAAAAATTCCAAACTTTGCAAAAAAAAAAAAAATTGTGCCCTTTTCTGAGACCCGTAGCATCTCCATTTTTCGTGATCTCAGGTTGGGTGAGGGCTTATTTTTTGTGCACCGAGCTGATGTTTTTAATGATAACATTTGTGTGCAGATATATTCTTTTGATCGCCCGTTATTGCATTTTAATGCAATGACGCGGCGGCAAAAAACCCCCACAATTCTGACGTTTCGATTTGTTCTCTCGCTCAGCCATTTAGCGATCGGGTTAATCCTTTTTTTAGTGATAGATCGGGCCATTCTGAACATGGCAATACCAAATATGTGTAGGTTTGGTTTTTTTTATAGTTTAGTTTTGAATGGGGAGAAAGGAGGTGATTTAAACTCTTGTTTTTTTTAATTTTTTAATATTTTTAAAAACTTTTTTTTATTTTGGCATGCTTCAATAGCCTCCATGGGAGGCTAGAAACTACCATGACTCGATCGCCTCTGCTACATAGAGGAGATGCATAGATCACCTCTATGTAGCAGAATTACAGGTGTGCTATGAACGCCGACCACAGGGTTGCGCTCATAGCAATCCGGCATCAGCAACCATAAAGATATGACTCTAATCTTATAGGAGTTTATCATTGATTTGTTTTTCTTACTTTTTTATATGATTTTCCAGTTGAGAAGAAAAATATATCTGCATTAAACTTGGGAGAAGAGAAAAACCCAGAAATAGTGGCAGAGACAGAACCTAGCAGTGGTAAGTGTGACAATAAGGTCTATGTTGTCTGATGTCGACAACTGGGAATAATTGAGGAGGAGGATATATTATATGTCAATGGTGGGATTTTCACATCTATGACTGACAATAATCATTGACTTGTTTTTCTTACTTTTTTATATAATTTTCCAGTTGAGGCGAAAAATACCTCTGCATTAAAACTGGGAGAAGATCAAGACCCAGAAATAGTCGCAGAGTCAGAGCCTAGCAGAGGTAAGTGTGACAATAAGGTCTATGTTGTCTGATGTCGGCGACTGAGAATAATTCACGAGGAGGATATATTATATGTAGTGATGAGCAATTGTGCTCGTTACTCGAGCTCTTCTAACATGTTCGGGTGTTCTCTGAGTAGTTTGGGCGTGCTCGGGAAGCAAGTTTTAGTCCCCGCAGCTGCATGATTTGAGACTGCTAGACAGCCTGAATTCATGTGAGGATTTCCGAAGAAACTGGCAATCCTCCCCACATATATTCAGGCTATCTAGCAGCTGCAAATCATGCAGCTGCGGGGACTAAACCTTAATTCACGAGCACGCTCAAAAGGCTTAGAGAACACCAGCATGCTGGAGTAACGAACACACTCCCTCATCACTATTTGTCAATGGTGGGATTTTCACATCTATGACCGACAATAATCATTGACTTGTTTTTCTTACTTTTTTTATATGAATTTCCAGTTGATACAAAAAATACATCGGCATTAAAACTGGGAGAAGATCAAGACCCAGAAATAGTAGAGACAGAACCTAGTAGAGGCAAGTGTGACAATAAGGTCTATGTTGTCTGATGTTGGTAACTGAGAATAATTCATGAGGAGGATATATTATATGTAGTGATAAGCGAGTGTGCTTTTCCTCGAGTTTTCCGAATATGCTCGGGTGTTCTCTGAGTAGTTTGGGCGTGCTCGGAAATCAAGTTTTAGTCCCCGCAGCTGCATGATTTGAGACTGCTAGACAACCTGAATACATGTGAGGATTTCCAAAAAAACGTGCAATCATCCCCACATGTATTCAGACTGTCCAGCAGCTGCAAACCATGCTGCTGCGGGGACTAAAATTTAATTTCCGAGCATGCCCAAAATACTCAGAGAACACCTGAGCATGCTTGGAAAACTCAAGTAACGAGCACACTCGCTCATTACTACATATAATATATCCTCCTCTGGAATTATTCTCAGTCGCCGACATCAGACAGTCAGTCCCCGCAGCTGCATGATTTGCAGATGACAGCCTGAATACATGTGGGGTTGCCGTTCTTTAGCAAAAATCCCCACATGTATTCAGGCGTTCCAGCAGCCGTAAATAATCCGGCGGCGGGGACTAAAACTTAATTCACGAGTACGCTCAAAATACATGGAGAACACCCGAGCATGCTCGGAAAACTCCAGTAACGAGCACACTCGCTCATCACTATAAGTCAGTGGTGGGATTTTCACATCTATGACTGACAATGATCATTGACTTGTTTTTCTTACTTTTTTACATGAATTTCCAGTTGTGACAATAAATACATCTGCATTAAAACTGGAAGAGCAAAACCCAGTAATAGCAGCAGAGACACAACCTAGCAGAGGTAAGTGTGACAATAAGGTCTATTTTGTCTGATGTCGGCGACAGAATAATTCAGAAGGAGGATATATTATATGTCAATGGTTGGATTTTCACATCTATGACTGACAATGATCATTGACTTGTTTTTCTTACTTTTTTACATGAATTTCCAGTTGTGACAATAAATACATCTGCATTAAAACTGGAAGAGCAAAACCCAGTAATAGCAGCAGAGACAGAACCTAGCAGAGGTAAGTGTGACAATAAGGTCTATTTTGTCTGATGTCGGCGACAGAATAATTCAGGAGGAGGATATATTATATGTCAATGGTGGGATTTTCACATCTATGACTGATAATGATCATTGACTTGTTTTTCTTACTTTTTTACATGAATTTCCAGTTGAGACAAAAAATACATCTGCAATAAAACTGGGAGAAGAGCAAGACCCAGAAATAGTAGTAGAGACAGAACCTAGCAGAGGTAAGTGTGACAATAAGGTCTATGTTGTCTGATGTCGGCGACTGAGAATAATTCATGAGGAGGAGATGTTAACTCCCAGTGATACGATTGCCACATGTATGATGACTGACAATGATCACTGACTTGTTTTTCTTACTTTTTTATATGAATTTCAAGATGAGACAAAAAATACCTCTGCATTAAAACTGGGAGATGATGAAGACCCAGAAATAGTCCCAGAGACAGAACCTAGCAGAGGTAAGTGTGACAACAAGGTCTATGTTGTCTGATGTCGGCGACTGAGAATAATTCACGTTGAGATGTTAACTCCCAGTGATACGATTGCCACATGTATGATGACTGACAATGATCATTGACTTGTTTTTCTTACTTTTTTTTATATGAATTTCAAGATGAGACAAAAAATACCTCTGCATTAAAACTGGGAGACGATGAAGACCCAGAAATAGTCCCAGAGACAGAACCTAGCAGAGGTAAGTGTGACATTAAGGTCTACATTGTCTGATGTCGGCGACTGAGAATTATTCACGAGGAGATGTTAACTCCCAGTGATACGATTGCCACATGTATGATGACTGACAATGATCACTGACTTGTTTTTCTTACTTTTTTATATGAATTTCAAGATGAGACAAAAAATACCTCTGCATTAAAACTGGGAGATGATGAAGACCCAGAAATAGTCCCAGAGACAGAACCTAGCAGAGGTAAGTGTGACAACAAGGTCTATGTTGTCTGATGTCGGCGACTGAGAATAATTCACGAGGAGATGTTAACTCCCAGTGATACGATTGCCACATGTATGATGACTGACAATGATCATTGACTTGTTTTTCTTACTTTTTTATATGAATTTCAAGATGAGACAAAAAATACCTCTGCATTAAAACTGGGAGATGATGAAGACCCAGAAATAGTCCCAGAGACAGAATCTAGCAGAGGTAAGTGTGACAACAAGGTCTACATTGTCTGATGTCGGCGACTGAGAATTATTCATGAGGAGGAGATGTTAACTCCCAGTGATACGATTGCCACATGTATGATGACTGACAATGATCATTGACTTGTTTTTTTACTTTTTATATGTATTTCTAGTTGAGAAGAAAAATAACTCTGCAATAAAACTGGTAGAAGAGGAAAATGCCAAATTAGAAGAAGAGCGAAAACCTAGAAGACGTAAGTGTGATAATAAGGTCTATGTTGTTTGATGTTGGCCAGTGAGAATAATTCATGTGGAGAAGATGTTATCTGTCAGTAGTGGGATTGTCACATGTATGATGACTGACAATGATCCTGTTCCTCTGCACAGTTAAGGTTTCTCTACCGTCCTGCCACAATGAAACCAAAGCAGTATCCTCTAATATGGAGTCCCATTACTTACATTAGTTTTATATCTCTTCTCCTAGGATCCATCTTCCGCCGGATTATATCATCCTGCCGGCGTGGATTATCCAGGGCCGGTCGCAGCATCAGAAGATGCATTTGCCCAATCTCTGATTAGGGCACCATATACATCTAGTACAGCAAGTCCATCATCAAAGCTGTACTTGGGCAGCACGGTGGCTCAGTGATTAGCACTGTTGCTTTGCAGCACTGGGATCCTGGGTTTAAATGTCACTAAGGAAAACATCTGCAAGGAGTTTGTATGTTCTCCCCGTGTTTGCGTGGGTTTCCTCCGGGTACTCCGGTTTCCTCCCACACACCAAAGACATACTGATAGGGAATTCCTAATATAAAAAAATAAAATTAAAATTCTGAATTAATGTTCCTTTGTAATAGAATATTTCTGAAATATATGGCATACCAATGCTGTACGTCGTACATGTTTGAAGTACCCTCATGAAGTTTTGTTTTTTCACTAAACGTGTATGTATTGTAGTGTGGTGGGGTAATATACTTCCCTACTGCCGTCTTCTCTGAGATCAAGCTCTGTCCGGCTCCTCTTTTGTGTGATGTCATAGCTACATAGTTACATACATAGGTTGAAAAAGACCTAGGTCCATCAAGTTTAACCTTTCTCCACCAATTGTCCATTTTGTCACTAAATTAAATATAACCACAATGTTATGTGTATTGAGGAAATCATCCAGCCCTGGTTAAAAGCTGTTGTAGTGTCTGCCATTACTAGTTCTTGTGGTCGGCATTCCACAGTCTGACTGCTCTAACTGTAAATAACCCTTTCCAATTTAGCTGTCAGAATTGCCAGTCATCGCTCTTCGGCTCACTCTATGCTCTCGGTGTGAGCGAGAAGTTTCTTCTATGATGCAAGCCTATGGGGCCTTGCTCTGACGCTCCATAGGCTTACATTGATAAAGGCAACCTGTCTCCTCATTTTTCAGCTATAAGCTGCGGCCACTGCCTTTCGGGGCTTATCTACAGCATTCTAGAAAGCTGTAGAAAGGCAGTGGCCGCAGCTTATAGCTGAAAAACGAGGTGACAGGTTCCCTTTACTCACTGCATACTTGCCGATGTGGGAGATGCTGTGACCTGGTCATCATCTAGCCGTGACAATTATTCCCTTATAAAAACTTCTAGAGACATGCATAACTGGTAGGACTTGGGCATCCTAAGACAGTCCTACTTGGACTATATTCACGTTGGACTATGATCAGTGGCTCTGTCAGTATTTGTGTCTGAAGCCTCGGAGAATGGGATTCAGATGTTCGCACCAACAGGAACACTGACTATAATGATGCAGGCAGAGTCAGTGTTCTATGTTGGCATCATTATATGCCTATTTGAGGCAGGCACCAAGACGCCATCTTGGTGTCTTCCTCAAAAAGGCATACGAGTCCAAAAATTATGTCCTACAGAGCACACAGCGACTCCATCTACATCATTATAATCAATGGCTTCATTAACACAAACAGCGGAAAACGTTTTTCTAGGGCTTTAGCTGCAAGCTCCCGACCGTAGACAAATACACAATGTGAACTTAGATTACGTAATTAAGTTATAGCCATCAAGAAGAAAGAAAAAAAAATGGATCGAGCTCACTGCTTGTAGTCCAAATGGAGATCGTAAAGAATAACTTTTGAATAGTCTGTGGTCAGGCGCATGAGTCGAGATTAGTGTTGAGCATTCCGATACCGCAAGTATCGGGTATCGGCCGATACTTGCTGTATCGGAATTCCGATACCGACTTCCGATATTTTTTCAATATCGGAATTCGGCATCGGAATCGGAAGTTCAAAGTTGATTGACAGCCGAAATGACGTCATCATGATGCGCGGTGTGTGCGCATCATGATGCGCCGTCATTTCGGGCCTTCCGGGGGTCTCTGCCGGCCTGCCGGGGGGCTGTGTGGACTGCCCGGGGTCTGTACCGGCCTGCCGGGGGGCTGTGCCGGCCTGCCGGTGGTCTGTGCACCCTGTGGGGGTCTGTACCGGCCTGCCGGGGGGCTGTGCTGATGTCCGGGGGGCTGTGCAAGCATCGTCCGATGGGACTACAAGTCCCATCTGGCGATGCCTGCTACCATGACAGTGATTGACACATTAGCCAATGATGGGACAGTAGTAGTCCCATCATCCGGCTAATGTGTTAAATGTTAAAAAAAAAAAAAAAAAAAAAAATACTACATACATACTACATACATACTACATGCTACATACATATTACATATATACTACATACATACTACATACATACTACATGCTACATACATACTGCATGCTACATACATACTACATACATACTACATGCATGCTACATACATACTACATGCTACATACATACTACATATATACTACATACATACTACATACATGCTACATACATGCTACATACATACTGCATGCTACATACATACTACATACATACTACATACATACTACATGCATGCTACATGCATGTTACATACATACTACATACATACTACATGCATGCTACATACATACTACATGCATGCTACATACATACTACATGCTACATACATACTACATACATACTACATACATACTACATACATACTACATATATACTACATGCATGCTACATACATACTACATGCTACATACATACCACATACATGCTACATGCTACATACATACTACATATATACTACATACATACTACATACATACTACATACATACTACATGCATGCTACATACATACTACATACATACTACATACATACTACATGCATGCTACATACATACTACATACATACTACATACATACTACATGCATGCTACATACATACTACATGCATGCTACATGCATGCTACATACATACTACATGCTACATACATACCACATACATACTACATACATACTACATACATGCTACATGCTACATACATACTACATATATACTACATGCATGCTACATACATACTACATATATACTACATGCATGCTACATACATACTGCATGCTACATGCATGCTACATACATACTACATACATACTACATGCTACATACATACCACATATATACTACATACATACAATACATTCATACAATACATACATAGACATACAGTACATATAACATAGAGTAACATACTTACCAATACTTGTCACATTGTTCCCCGAAGCCATTGTCTTTTCCGGAATAAATATTAACATAACAAACCACAAAAATACTCACCCACGATCCGAAGCAGTCCACGAGTGTGTCCCACGACGATCTTGGGTAGAGAACTGCAGCATCAGATGATGCTGCTGTTCTCTACGGGCTGCAGGAATCCAATGACGGAAGGTAGGTATCCTTCCGCACTGTATTCCTCCGCCACTTAAAAAAAAATGTCCCTAGTCTCACTTTATGCCATTGCTGCGTGGGAAATTCCCACACAGCAATGGCATAAAGTGAGACTAGGGACTTTTTTTTTTTAAGTGGCGGAGGAATACAGTGCGGAAGGATACCTACCTTCCGTCATTGGATTCCTGCAGCCCGTAGAGAACGGCAGCATCAGCTGATGCTGCAGTTCTCTACCCAAGATCGTCGTGGGACACACTCGTGGACTGCTTCGGATCGTGGGTGAGTATTTTTGTGGTTTGTTATGTTAATATTTATTCCGGAAAAGACAATGGCTTCGGGGAACAATGTGACAAGTATTGGTAAGTATGTTACTCTATGTTATATGTACTGTATGTCTATGTATGTATTGTATGAATGTATTGTATGTATGTAGTATATATGTGGTATGTATGTAGCATGTAGTATGTATGTAGTATATATGTGGTATGTATGTAGTATGTATGTAACATGTAGTATGTATGTAGTATATATGTAGTATGTATGTTGCATGTAGTATTTATGTAGTATGAATGTAGCATGTATGTAGTATGCATGTTGTATGTATGTAGCATGTATGTAGCATGTAATTTTTTTTTTTTTTTTTTTACATTCAACACATTAGCCGGATGATGGGACTACTACTGTCCCATCATTGGCTAATGTGTCAATCACTGTCATGGTAGCAGGCATCGCCCGATGGGACTTGTAGTCCCATCGGACGATGCCTGCACAGACCCCCGAAGCCTGCACAGACCACCGGCAGGCCGGCACAGCCCCCCGGCAGGCCGGCACAGCCCCCCGGAGCCTGCACAGACCACCGGCAGGCCGGCACAGCCCCCCGGCAGGCCGGCACAGCCCCCCGGAGCCTGCACAGCCCCCCGGCAGGCCGGCACAGCCCCCCGGCAGGCCGGCACAGCCCACCGGAGCCTGCACAGACCACCGGCAGGCCGGCACAGCCCCCCGGCAGGCCGGCACAGACCACCGGAGCCTGCACAGACCCCCTGGCAGGCCGGCACAGCCCCCCAAAAGGCCCGTACAGACCCCAGAGAGGCTGTACAAGGCAAAAACAGGGTTTTTCTTATTCCGATACCGGAAGTCCCATAGACTTGAATGGGACTTCCGGTATCGGAATCGGCGATACCGATACTTTTTTTAAAGATCGGCCGATCCATTCCGATCCGATACTTTGAAGTATCGGACGGTATCGCTCAACTCTAGTCGAGATACATACCAGGCTGGCTCCATAGTCAAATAGCTTCAAAAAGTAGTAGTAGTATACACCGTGTACAGAATTATTAGGCAAGTTGTATTTGAGAGGATACTTTTTATTATTGAATAACAACTATGTTTTCAATCAACGCAAAAGACTCATAGATATCAAAGCTTAATATTTTTGCAAGTTGGAGTGTTTTTTTTAGATTTGGCTATTTTAGGAGAATATCTGTTTGTGCAGGTAACTATTACAGTGCAGAATTATTAGGCGACTTAATAAAAACCAAATATATACCCATCTCACTTGTTTATTTTCACCAGGTAAACCAATAGAGCAACACAAAATTTAGAAATAAACATTTCTGACATTCAAAAACAAAACAAAAAAAAAAATCAGTGAGCAATATAGCCACCTTTCTTTACGATAACACTCAAATGCCTTCCATCCATACATTCCGTCAGTTGCTTGATCTGTTTACGATCAACATTGCGTGCAGCAGCCACCACAGCCTCCCAAACACTGTTCGGAGAGGTGTAATGTTTTCACTCCCTGTAGATCTCACATTTTATGAGGGACCACAGGTTCTCTATGGGGTTCAGATCAGGTGAACAAGGGGGCCATATCATTATTTTTTCTTCTTTTAGACCTTTACTGGCCAGCCACGCTGTGGAGTATTTGGATGCATGTGATGGAGCATTGTCATGCATGAAAATCATGCTTTTCTTGAACGATACCGACTTCTTCCTGTACCACTGCTTGAAGAAGGTGTCTTCCAGAAACTGCCAGTAGGTCTGGGAGTTGAGCTTCACTTCATCCTCCACCCGAAAAGGTTCATCTTTGATGATACCAGCCCATACCAGTACCCCACCACCTTGCTGGCGTCTGAGTCGGAGTGGAGCTCTCTGCCCTTTACTGATCCAGCCTCGGGCCCATCCATCTGGCCAATCAAGAGTCGCTCTCATTTCATCAGTTCAAAAAACCTTAGAAAAATCAGCCTTAAGATATTTCTTGGCCCAGTCTTGACATTTTATCTTTGGTTTCTTGTTGAAAGGTGGTAATTTTTCAGCCTTCCTTAGTTTGGCCATGTCCCCAAGTATGGCACACCTTGAGATTTTTTATACTCCAGTAACGTTGCAGCTCTGAAATATGGCAAAACTGGTGGCAATTGGCATCTTGGCATCTTCATGCTTGATTTTCCTCAATTCATGGGCAGTTATTTTGCGCCATTTTTTATCAACACGCTTCTTGCGACCCTGTTGGATATTTGCCATGAAACGCTTGATTGCTCGGTGATCACGCTTCAAAAGTTTGGCAATTTCAAGACTGCTGCATCCCTCTGCAAGACATCTCACAATTTTTGGCTTTTCAGAGTCCGTCAAATCTTTCTTCGGACCCATTTTGCCAAAGGAACGTAAGTTGCCTAATAATTAAGCACACCTGATATAGGGTGTTGATGTCATTAGACCACACCCCTCCTCATTACAGAGATGCAAATCACCTAATTTACATAATTGGCAGTTGGCTTTCAAGCCTATACAGCTCGGAGTAGGACAACATGTATAAAAAGGATGATGTGATCAAAATACTCATTTGCCTTATAATTCTGCACCCAGTGTATGTAATTACTGCTATCTCCTGCAAAATTCCGTAGTGAGGAGTGCTGAACATTTATTCAGGTTTTCAACCAGAACGCTTAAGACAACGCATAGGTTAAAAAAAACACACTATGCCAATAATAGTTATGCCATGTTCTTATATGGACCTTGAGAATATATCCATGTTAGAAGGAGCAGACATCAGAAGGAAGGGGTGGAGGTTGATCATAGAACTTTGCTTTACCTTATTGACTTAAAGGAGTACAAAATATGAACCAATTGGCTTTATTAAAAAAATATTTTTTTTCCTGATACCGAGTGACAATCAGAGTGGGCCTACAGGCATTAAGGCTTCACGGCGATCATAGCCAGAACAAAGAACAATTAGTTCCAGTCAGAGCATAACAGTACATTTTAATGGCTACATTTCATCAGCAACATTCCCTTTATAATCTACAGTAGATGACAAATGGATCTGGCAGATTTAAAGGGAATGTGCCCATTTTTTTTCTCAACAATTGGAAAAAAAATGCAAAAATGTATATTTTTTTAATGTTATAAAATAGCAATTTTTGTTCATATTTTCAACTTTAAAAACTGGAGGGAGTGGGGGGGGCAACTGCTGATATTTGCCATAAAAAGTTAGTGTAATGTGAGATAGTGCAACTGCAGTACACATTGTGGGATCTGCTCCATGTGTGAGATGTCACTCCTCGCCTTATAGATGTTTGGAAAGGATAAGGCAGGATGAAGCGTAGGAGCCATTTTGTTAGTGACAGCAAAGTGGTATTGACAAGTGGACAGTGACACAGAGGTCGGTCGTTAGCACCGATTCTGTTAGTTGAAGGTGTGCTGCTCACCGTTTCAGTGACCGCATGAGATACACGGCTCAGCAGACCGTCACACATGATGAGACTAGATAAATGGCTGTGCTCAGTGTAAAGCCTCACTCAGATATATAATGTAAGGACATCTGAATGAGGCTTTACACTGACTGAGCAGAGAGGAGTCAGTGTTCAGAGCACAGCAGCGTGATGATGAACTCTGAATACTAAAGTGAGTACAGGTCGGCAGCCTGATATTGTATGACTAATCCCAGGTTACCGAGCTGCTCAATAGTCTGATAATAGTACAGCGTCAGGCTACTGAGCTGTGTTCACCACATCTGACAACTACTTCGCAGACCTCCTGTCACCAACAGCTGCGTGATATGGGGGTGTAAATTGTAGCCAAGAGCATAGTTCTGGACTACAATAAAATGGCACCTGACTCCCCCGCAGCGATGAACTGGACACCCCATGGGGAATGCACAGGCCACAGCTGAGGCAGACGCAATATAGGAGGCTGTGGTCTGTGCGTCTCTAGTCTCCCATGGCTGCAGTATTTGTGGTGTGCAAGTGTCATACCCAAACAGTTACACAGCAGCAAATATAAACTGGCAGCAGAAAAAATAAATAAATGTTAAAATCGTGTCATTTTACGGTAATAATACATGATTATATAAATCAATGCAAAACTAAAAATGGCAACATTCTTCTTAAGAACCCGTGCTCTACAATGGGCTGCAGGGCATTGCTACACTGCACAAACAAAAGAGAAGATTCAAATGAAATGATCCACAACTCTAATAAAAAAAAAATTTGATACACATATAAAGCATTCACAGAAAGCCTACAAGTGAAGATCATTAACTGGAAAAATACAAAGTATTAGTGTATCCATAGTCCAGCATAGTGCAATTATTCGCATGTACTTTTATATCTTGGCCGATTTTGGTTTCAAAGACTTGCTGCAAGTATTGGCAACGTGAAATAACAGTGGTCAGATTTGGCTTGGGGAAAAAAAACAATTTTTGTTTTTATAATTCTATAATAAAATAGATGGGACGATTCATTAAGACTGTGCTGTGCAGGCCAGTGTAAGAAGAGGATTGCTGGAGTACAATGCGCCTAATTCTTTATGCAGGTGGGTGCAGTCATGCCCTGTCCATATAGGCATAGCTGGCGTGTAAACACCAAATGTTGCAATATTTTTGAGCAACTTCACCAGAATTCTGCTGAAAATAGCTTAATAAACCAGGACCCAAAAGACTTCAAAATAGTGAATAATTAAGTTATTAAAATCTAATAAAGGCTCATTTTAATAGCTTACACATGTAGCAGAATATGAGCACCGAACCATTACTTGCCAATTACAGGTGGGCTACATAGAGGTAAAGGGACCCCATCCCATTAGAAGGGAGGTACAGTTTACCATTACCTTTTTTGGGACAGTCACAATAACAGCCCCAATACACGTTAGCGGAAAGCTGGCTGAAGCCACAGATTTTGTGAGGATCGCTCGGCCATCTGATGTGTATGGGCAGCTCCCGGCTCTCTCCAGATAGTAGAGAGAAGCATCGGGCAGGTGGACTGGCAGTGCCTGATACTTTTGTTCTCAGCGGAGATAATCCCGAAATCCCCAGTGCTCTCAAGTATGTGGAGTCGGGAGTGATAGCCTTTGGCCGAACATTCAGCACACGGCTACCCAATGTGTATAGTCAGCTTTCTCTATCTCGTGTAGCGTTACAACTAGAGTTGAGAGAATATGTTCGGAAACGCCAAATGATAGCGTTATGCTATACCCGCTAGTGCAGATGAATCACCAGTGCTAGCAGTGACGGAGCCTCAGACACTGCAGCCCGCGTCCGAGGCTACGTTACTGAATGACGGCACGCGTCACATAATGGGGTCAATGGCAGCTTTAGATGGACTGCGTTACACCGCGGTGTAACGCAGTCTGTTAACGGACTGCCTAAACGCAATGTGACCCCGGCCTCATAGACACTACTAGAATTTTAATGCCAGGTAACACAAGAATACCAATCATCTTGCAGCAAGAATTCAAACCAAAGTTCATTGCATAAAGTAAAATATGAAAAAGGCAACTTCACAAAAAAAACAAACAAAACAAAGAAACCTTCATAATGTTGATAATAAATGGAGTTTTTAGAAATACAAAAAAAAATTAATGCATACCATTTTTTCCCCATTAAAGAAATTATTGCTGATTTGTATCCCCAGAAACCCTCTTGGCAGTGAACCTGTCAGACACATGATGTGGGAGTTTTCATATTAGGCTGGGATCACACATGCAAGAAACTCGGACGAGTCTCGCATGTTAATACCCGGCACTGCCACCGGCACTCGAGAGCGGAACATTCGGTTGCATGCATTTCTATGCAGCCGCACGCTCCGCTCCTGAGTGCAGGCGGCAGTGCCGTGTATTATAATGCGAGACTTGTCCGAGTTTCTCGTATGTGTGATCCCGGACTTAAACCAATTGTCAGTGGTAAGAACATTTTATTTGCTGCCGATGTGTACGGACAGCAATTGGTGTGAAGAAACCGAGACATTGTTCATAGGACGGCACTTTTTATTGCAGCTTATCCCATTTTACATCAATGAAGCTACAATACCGAGCTAATCCCCTGGACACGAGTATCTAATTATTCATTTATTAGATTTGCTGGCGTTTATATAGTAAGGTGTTGTGCACACGACTGTATTATGGCTCCATACAAGCAAAGCGTTGTATAATCATAGCCAAACTAGAGAGCCAAATCTGCACCTCTGGGTCTCATACGGAGGGTTTTTTTTCATGGCATCCATATTTTTCCTTTTGGATACCATTTATAGCGCACCACATGGCGGCACAATGGCTAAGCAGGACGTTCCCCCAGGGACTTCTGTCTATGTCTTGAGGCTTTACTCTCACACTTGACAATATGGATCAGGTATGTGTTGTGGAATGCAGTATTTCCCCCCCCCATTTCTCTCCATATTGTAACCCTTTTGCTCAGCATTGTCTATTTATCATCTAGTAGTTCAGTTTTTGGTTAAAGCATTAATTTTTTGCAGAAAAGCAAATAAAAAAAAAAAAAAAAACAAAAAAAACATGTGCATGCGTAAACTAATGAAAAGTTTTTTGTTTTTTTTTTAGAAATAAATGTCTATGGGGTAAAAATGGTACCAATACCGAGCTGTTGACACATGCTGGGAATTTTAGAGAAAAAAAATTAAGTGATAAGTAAAATATATATTTACATGTAACTTTTTCTTCTCTTTTCATATGCGATATGGAAAATAAATCATGAACATCTATTACCAAATTTTTTAAAAATGAAAATGGATCCAAAATAAGCAAATGTGAATGAGCCCTTGGCATAAAAGACTGTGAACTACTAGCCAAAAATCGGATCAGATTAAGCGTTTTAGTGCAGCTATATTGTATGCGAGAGGCATTTATTTAGTTCCCATAACAGAATCACATTGAGGTACAGAGGGGGACGTGAGGAAAGCCTTAAAAAGGAGGGTATTCCCATCTCCAAGATCCTACCCCAGTATTCTGACTCATGGATATGTAGAACGTATGGTGCCTGGATAGACCTCTCTTTCTGGGCCCCTTCCGTATCGACCTGTACTCACGTTCATACCGATTAATCAGACAGCTTAACTCAGCCACGATCTCATGTAAGAAGACTCCAGGAAAAGAGGGATGCTTTAACTGAAATTCTTGTATTATGATGAAAGCAGCAGGTAAAAAGGAATATTCTTCAGAGGACATGTAACAGGATGCATACAGATGGAGGGACGATCACAAAATGGAGAATGAAGGAGTGAACAAACATACATCACAGGACTACAGGGAGAGAGTTGGAACAAAATACAGGGAAAGGCAAACTTCTGCCTAGCAACAGAGATGCAACACAAACAATGCAAATATTAAATGATTTCCCAAGTCGTGGGACATGACACCCAGTATGTAGTAGGTGTAATAATAATATCAAATACCTCCAATTAGAAAGGTAGTATGGTTCTCCTGAGTTGCTATGTCCCTTTCCATAGGTATCCATGGTTACGGCCACTTATATAGAGACAGTTATCTAGTTGCTAGTGGTCGTAACCATGGACACCTAAGCTACTGCAATGCCCTGCACACGAGGAAAGAGACAGAGAATCAGAAGAACTATACTACATTTCTAATAGGGGCATTTGATAATACAGGGTGGGCCATTCCTATGGCTACCCCTTGGGTGGGCCATTTATATGGATACACCATTGTTTTTCTTGTGAAATTCTCAATAAGTTTGATGTGTCACATGATCCTCTTCACATTGAATTTAGGTGTATCCATATAAATGGCCCACTCTGTATATTGGGATAGGATCTTGGAAATGGGAATACCCCTTTAAGGCCCAAATACGCATTTGACTACTTTTATTCGATCCTGACGAAATGTGATGTCAGGGAAGAATAAAAGTTCCAGGTGTTGAAACTTAAAGGACCCGACTTGTGTCAGAGGAGCGTGTGGGTGGTTAAGGGAGAGATCACTGACGGGTGAATGAGCAGAGGTCCGTCAGCCATCATAAGTGTATGGCCAGCTTTAGTCTACAGCTCCCACATGAGTGACAGGTTCACGTAGTTACACGTCTACAACAGTTTAGCGGGCTGCAGTAATGCTGCAGTTACACGGCCCCAGAGGGCCACCAGCATACAATTCCTAATGACATTTATACATTTCGTATAATTTAAAGGGAATCTATCATGCTAAAGAGGCAAACCTATATCTACAAGGTACACACAAGAAGGACTTCTGGGACATAAGCAATATATTGTTATCCACCAATAAGCCCCCAGCTTCTAAGGGGTAAACAATAGATCCCTGGTTAAAGATGGCCTTGCCCATTACATAATAAAATCTAGTGGGCACATCACTCAGGCGGTGAGCAAAATCTAAACAGTTTCCAATTTTATAGACTGTACGATTAAAATATTATGAATGCTCAAAGGGGTTTTCCAGGTCGATAAAAGCAGCAGAAAGTCTCATCTGAAATGTCAGTGAAAGCCCCCGATGGTTTAGTATTAGTGGAGCCCCCCAATGGTCTAGTATTAGTGGAGCCCCCAATGGTCTAGTATTAGTGGAGCCCCCGATGGTCTAGTATTAGTGGAGCCCCCGATGGTCTAGTATTAGTGGAGCCCCCCGATGGGCTAGTATTAGTGGAGCCCCCCGATGGTCTAGTATTAGTGAAGCCCCCGATGGGCTAGTATTAGTGGAGCCCCCCGATGGTCTAGTATTAGTGGAGCCATGGTACAAGATAGCAGATTACTGCAGAACATCTTTGCTTCTCATATTTACTGCTTAGCTAAAGTGAACACGATCATTGTATAGATATGGAAGATACCACCGTCCCTATAAAAAGGGCACCTACAAGTCTAAAAAAATTGTGCAATATTAATTGTAACACTACCACCTCGATCAGAGAGATTCCCTTTAAGTTATTTTTTTTTAACACATTGCACTTTGTAAACTGACGGATTGCTGTAAAATCACCATAAAGTACAGGTCATTTGATGCGATGGTGAATTCTCTGTGCTCACAAATACTATAGAAGAATGAAAACACCACAAGTTTAATGAAGTGACAAATGCACTTTTGCAAGGCAATCACAGACTGCAAATATTAATAAGGCTGCAAGACAGGAAAAAAATAAAAAAAGTAGCAGGTTCTTCTTCCAGGATGATAAATTACACATTTAGAAGGTAAACGTTCGTCAATTTGCTTACATCTGCTGCCCTTGGAATACAGTCATTGCTGGTCGTATTTGCATGTACAGGGTCATCAGTTTAGATGGGTTTTCCATGACTACAATATCGATGGTCTATCCATAGAATCAGGAGCCAATCAGCTGGTTGAAGGGATGGGCACAGCACCAGACCACTTGTGGTGGCCATGCCTGGTACTGCAGCTCAGTATAATTTAAAGTGTAACCTGCAGTAGAATGTCTGTCTCTAGTTCCTCTTCCATAGAACTTTATAAGCACCAACTGACATCTCTCATCTCAATAATCGGAAAGTCTGTCTTCACTGAATACAGATTTTAACCATCACTTGAGAGTGAAAGATCAGTCCAGGAGGAGGAGAAAGCAGATGCATCTGATAAGATATTACAACGTTGCTTATTTTATATGTGTACTATTGATTTATGCAATAAAAATGTAAATGACAGCTACACTTAAGTGAATAGAACAAAACTGCAATACCAGGAATAGCCACTATAAGGTGTATGGAGCTGTGCATGGTAGACAATGCAGGGAAGACTGCTCTTGCTGGAGTGCTGTGGCCAGCTGATTGGCAGGAAAGCAAGGGATGGATATGTGGTGCCCCTGAGGCTCAGTCGCCACAGAGGCACTGCACCTCCTCCTGAGGTGTGGTGCCCCACCATCCAGGTAAGTTGGAGGCTCCTAACCACGCTCCAACACTCGCACCCCAAACAACAGAGTAGTTCAGCAAAGCCACATTGCGGATCGCTGCTTGGAGTGTAGCAGAGCACCTTTGGTGGCTCTCTGCTTGGAACACTGAACGTGCTGGGAGGCAGGTGGAGTTGAGAATACATAAAAGAGCGGGAAGGTTTAGAATTACAGGTCAATCAGACAGTAGGTCAGTCTGAGAGAGGAAGCCACTCAGAGAGGAGTGAGGAAAGAAGTTCCCTGAGAGAGGGATGGAGGAAGGAGCTGCTGCAGCAGACCTCAGTGACCTGGGTCTGCTAGCACGGGAAAGGAAAGAAGGAGAAAAACATTGAACTGAATCCTGATCTTCCAAGAGAAGGAGAGATTAGTATGGAACGAAGGAGTAAAAGGGAACAGAGAAGACGTGGGTTAGGAGAGAACCCTGCCTAGAAGTTCTAAGCGCAAGGCCGTGGCCCGGTCCCCGAGGTTGTATGGATGCTAATGGTCCTGCAGCAGACACCGGTGGAGTAGTGGGCTGTAAATGCACTACTCCCATCTAAGACTTGGGGGCACAACAGCAACTTGGATAGTGAGCCGGGACTCAGGAGTGAGGAGTCCCCGAAGCAGGCTACATCTGTCTGCCGTACAAGTAGAGTTCTTGGGAACATCAGTCAGGAGGCACTCCAGTGTAACTCAGTACTGGGAGTACTTCACACTTAAAGGCGCTATAAGAGGAGACTGTTGTGAGTTCATTCTCTGGTCCACCAGGTGTGAGTTCTCCTTCCTTGCTCCCTCTGGTGGTAACAGGAGGTAGCAAGGCTGATTTAATCAGTAATGATCTGCCACCTGATAATGAGGATGACGATTGGACCTCAGGAATCTTAGACTGGATTTAAGACTGCCGACGCCCTATGCTGGTGCTGGTGATTCCTCTGGCTTTTCAGGTCTAGGTTTTCAGCTCTGTTCCAGTCATCTCAAGCTAAGTTTTCTGCTAATGTTCACACTTGATTTTGTTGGTCTATTCAGTTTTTTGTGTGGTCAGCCAGCCCCGTATAGGCCTGTGCTGATTTTCCACTCTTATTTATCTGTATTTGGCAATTTGCTGTTTTTGTACCTTTATTAGATTGGCCTCTTTTTGCCCTGTCTCAGAATATTTCAGACTGCTGATATAGTGGGAGAAGTCTAGTGACTTCAGGGTTAATTTTGCTATCAGAAGTGTTGGACATTATTTTTGTAGGGCTTTTGGCAGATTGCAGACAGTGTCTTTCCTTTCCTATTCTTTCTAGTTAGTTTGGGCCCCATCGCTTGCTCAGCCTATTTTCCTGCCTGTGTTTGTGCTTTCATCTTGTTTCACCGTCAATACATGTGTGGGGGCTGTTTTTCTTTTGGGATCTGCTCTGGGGCAGTTAGTTTTTCCCTTTTCGTGCTTTAGGCTTATATAGTCCTCCGGCTGTGACGAAGCGTCTAGGATCATCGTAGGTACGCTCCACGGCTGCTGCTAGTTGTGTGGTTAGGATCAGGGATCTGCGAGCTGCATAGTTACCAACCTCTCTGGTTTTCTGTGACTTAGCTTGTTTTTTCCTCCTCGGTGACCCATTCATAACAGGAGACGTTCAGAAAGGTACATGTTGGCGGAGCGTTGGAAGGGAGCATTCCATCTGACCTGGAGGTTGATTGAGCCCCTGATCCGGAGTACACAGTACGGAGGCAGGCACCTGTGTGTACTACAGACTGTGAGTAAAGCTTTGGAACTACAAGCCTTGGTGTCCTCCATTGATTCTTGCGTCCACACACCCAGCACTGCTACATCTGGGTACCCACTTCCACACCGCTTGTGCCTCTCCTCTAACTCCACATCTACACTTCCCTGGGGCTACAGCTTCACCTGTGGGGAGCTTCACCATCTTGGCTACAACACACCACCATCCCCAGAGGATCTGCAAGCAGCGTCGGCTTAACATCTCACTTGCCGAACACCACAGGTGGCGTCACAAACTATTCCATTAGCCACATTCCACCATTCAAACTCCCCCTATTAATTGGGCGCCCAGGGCCACAGACCGGGTCACCGCTGCTGTGACACATCCCGCAGACACCGGCCCGGTACCGAGTACCCCACAGCCCTGGGAGGGCGACCCAGATATCCATTGATCTGATGGGATCAAAGATCAATATTCTTGTCCTGGAAAACCAGTTTAAAATGGCTCAAAGATCACATCTAACCATAAATCTTTGTGAGATTAGTCAGAAGATGGCAACCAAGGATCTCTACGTATGCAGTCACCTTACAAAAGCAAAAGTGCCAAACGTGATCCAGTCACTTGACTCAAAAATCACTCACAATCAGCCAAAAATGGAAAATATTCTAACTTCTAGTGCCCACCAAGACTAACTATTCCCTGGGCAGCAAACCAAGAAGTTCACTTCTAGAATATGTAATATGATTTGCAAAGAAATAAATTCTTGGCTGTCTATCAAGCATTAAGTAAAAGCCAACAGTCTCCTTGTCAGATCGAAGGCTTCCACATGTTCGGCATTGTCTATACCACCATTCCCCCCCACAGCCTTATTTTCCATTGTAGATAAATAATGCACTCCTATTCACGTAATCTTATTTTTCTTCTTTTCTCCTTGCATCCATCATGACTTCCAGAGGTTATGGCAAGACTCCATAACAGACATGTCGTCTTCAGCTTCTCAGAATGAAATTGTAACACTGATACTTAAAGCCGGCATCCAGCCTTTTACATCATGCAGAAAACATCTGAAAGCCTACCACTAAAGAGACAGAAAAATCTGCTGCAATCATGGAAGAACAGATGCAATACCGGGCCATCATTTCTCCTCTCATCTCAGTTCCGCTGTGTATAGGAGTAGTCTGATGTGGCAATAATCCGAAGGGCTAGATTCTGCACAAGCTATAACGTACTAACCAAATTATGAAGCGACAGCCTTCACATTAATGCGTTTTGCAGATGAAAAGTTTGCGAGTTACTCAGTAACATAGTGCAAGCTTTTCTTGAAATGAGTGCTGTTCTTCTCTTAGTACATGTATGGGGGGCATGTTGAGGCATCTAGTCTGAGTGCGTACATCTCCCCTGGACAAAGCCAAGTGTGAAACGCGCGTTGGGGTCATTGCTGCTAACAGGTATAGATACAGATTCCTTACATTGGCACCTTTTGCATAACCAGTCTTTTATTGTAGCACTTTCTCATGGTAATTAGACTTGATTGGTTTGATTATTTATTCATCCTGGGCAATGCTAGTATAGCAATTTAATTATATACCTTAAGGACCATGGACTTGTCCCTTTTGTAGACTTATTTGTCTGGAATTGGTTCTTTTTTTGCACAGTCATTTTATTCACTCCATTATTGTTATGCTTGCATTGCTCTATTAATAGAGACTTCTCTCTAATACTTGGTACAAGCCTTTGTATATATATAAACATTTCACCAGGATTTGGTCATGTAGGCTAGTCTTTTGGACATTTTTTGGTAAAATAACCCTTTTTGTATTCTCCATTAAGCTTAACTTTATCTGGGCACACTTTTATGCAGGGAATGCATCATCCATCTATACCATAGGATATTTGTGCAGCAATTTTTTTGTATTGGTGTTACCCGCTTTTAATTGGCATTGTTGCATTTATTAAATAAAATTTGTCTTTTATTATGAAAATATGTAACATTTGCATTGTTGCATGTACTAAATAAAAATCCATTTTTTATGGTATTTAAGCTTCCATTGTTTTTTCGGTTTTCTTGTAAACAGATACAGTATATACTTAATACTAGACTAGTTGGTACATGCTGTGCACAGGAACAATGTTACGCGCACTATTTCTCTGACAGTTGAACATTAAAAAAACCCCCTGCGGTTTACTCACCTATCCCAAGTCTCCGCCACTGCTCCAGATGTCTGATATGTTGCCAGCGCTGCAGCTAATCAGTGAGATCAACTTGGGCAAGTCAGCAATATTAACGTGACATCAACACTGCAGAAAATATCAGACACTGGGAGCAACAGCTGAGATGCAGTGCTGGACCCAGGGACCGAGTAAATAACATTTTGATTTTTTACTTTTCAAATATATTTAAATAAAAAAATTACCATGGCTAGCTGCCTTCCTATATTTCCAACAGTCACCCCACCAGAAAAGAATATGCACGGCAGCCAGGATCGAATATAGAGGAAGTCTGGGGAGGTGTACCTAAAAGAAAGCAAAACAAGAGTTAAGAACATGAAAAAACAAACTCTGTTTCCCTCAAGGCGAGTAAGGAGCATTCAGTTTTACCACCATTTTCTCTCAGATTTCTAGTAGGAAACAATCTGCTAAAAACTTTGCCACCATAGTTGTCCAGCACAAATAGTTGATGACTAGTAGAAGAGCTTATATTCTAATTTAGAAGTAAAGCCCGTTTCATCAGATCATACACGTTGAATGGACTTAAAGGTTATTCCAATCTCCAAGATCCTATCCCAATAAGTAGTAGCTGTAATATTAGCATATACTTCCAATTAGAAATGTAGTTAGTTTTTCTGATTCGCCATGTCCCTTTCCTCATGTTCAGGCATTGCAGGACCTTGGGTATCCATGATTACGGCCACTGATATAGTGGCAGATATCCATGGTCACGACTACTAGCAACAAGGTAACTGTCACTATATCAGTGGTAGTAGTCATGGATACCCAAGGTCCTGCAGTGCCTGCACATGGGGAAGGAGACTAAGTGAATAAGAAAAAAAACCCAAAACATTTCTAATTGGAAGAATATGCTAATATTATACACCTACTACTTATTGGGATAGGATCTTGGAGATGGGAATACCCCTTAACTTGTACAGTAGAATCTCAAGGGTGGCTTGAGAATCAGTGGTACCGTTTCTAGCACTCCACCTTCTTTACTTGAAAGAGGCAAAGCTGTTTCTGGGAAAGAAGCAGACTTGGTGTTTTTTTCTAGTTCCATAGACTCTATAGACCAGGGGTCTCAAGCATTCAGGTGCCATATCTCAAAACAGGAGATGTTCCGCACGCTGTTCATGGCCACGTCTGGTGAATGACTCACACAACGCCTTGTGCTGCTGGTACCCACCAGAGAGGATCTCCACACAAGGCCAGAGGGAGCATGTGCTGGGGGGCATTACACTGTATAAATGGAGCTGTGGGGCCATCATACTGTATGTAATGATGGGCATTTCAATGTGACACCATTTACTTTATTTATTTATTTATTTATTTATTTCTTTAAGTGACTCAGGAAGCAGCTTTATTTTAAGACCCCTGCCGTAGACAGAGTATATGTGGTTTCCCAGTCCATTAAAAAAGATTTAAAACAGCTGATAAGGTGAAAAAATGAAAGCCCTCAAAAACAAGAGAAGTAATATTTCCCTCACCAATCGCCTGACACTCCCATGCCATCCCTCCCTTCCCTGGTCACCAGCTGGTCTGTTTACCCACCTCCAGCTAGGATGGGGCCTGCAGACATTACCGAGATCACTGCCAATGGCAGTAAATGCCTGCTTGGTCACATGTTGGGATGACAACATCATTTAAGCTGGGGAAACCGACCGGCAGAGCTGGAAAAACCCATTAGGTTTGTAAATTTTTATCCCTCAGAAACAAAAAACACGCAACATACTGGTATACTCCATTATAGACCAAGAATTGTGTGATGAGTGTTGCAAGAATGGCTATTGTAATCCCAAGTCCCAGGCCACTACCGGAACGATCAAACGTCCACCACAGGCCCAACGACAAGGCTGCCAGCGTCAGGGACAGCAGAACGTTATTAGCAAAATCCAGTTTCTGATTGAAAGATTGAAGTTAAGGAACAGAACAGAAGTCACACAGTGTACGATTACATTTACACCCTTAAATAACCGGAGGCTTTCACAAGAGCTTGGATTCCATGGAAATAATGAACACAAAACATTGATCGATAAATGCAATTGGTGCAAGACCCAGCCCACTGGGTAATCAATAATCTGTGGCCACTGTATGAAAGACCTGAGTACTGCCTCCTACCTCCTCTTGATTAACAGGTCTAATGCAACATTATTGCTGTAGCTTGAAGTAATTGCACCTTCGCACCAGGCCGACTAGGTATAGAAGAGTGGTTTTCAGGGTTCACATCCAGCGGCCAGAGAGTTCTCACATGGCTGCTGGACGGCGTAATCAATTAGCACCAAACCATTGGTAATGATAAACCTCTTTTGATCCAAACATCTCATACATGGCATGGAGACTATTGCAGCACATGGAGTCCTACAAGACATGACACTTAGACCTCCATCCAAAGCAGTTTTCTTACATGTAACCTAAAGGAGTATGCTAGAAATCAAGACCTAAAAGTCAAAAGCATATGGAGCCACAGTTAAGGTGCCCTACTATAGTGCTGTACAGGGCTGCACCATAATATGGCCATACACATGCCTTACAACACATTGCAGATCATAAAGCCACCAATAAAAAGGCAGCACTGGTTGTAACATTCAGACGGAAGGATACAGCACTAGCGTGATTGATGCCAACAAACACTGCTATACATCTCATGACACTGGCCCATTCTCTCTTGAACTTGTGAGGTTCTCCAAGGTGGCTGTCAATGCAGGGATAAAGAAGGCCACAAAACAGGAGATGGCAGCGGATGCCACCCAATTGTTGACGGCGATTGAGATATTTGGTGTCCATTATCCCATAAACAATAGTAGCGTGCCATTTTCCATACTTCTTAGACTGTGAGCTCACGCGTTCTCAGTGTATGTAGCTGGAGTCATTTTTACCTTCGTCTTTGTACAGCAACACGGAATACGATGGTGCAATATAACAAACGTTAATTACCATGTAGGTAAACTTAATTAGGAGCTAAAGATACTTTGCATTTCTCTTATAGGGGCTTACATATGTTGTGTAAGTGGAGAAAAGATGTAGATTTTAGGCCCAGCTGTATAACAGCGTTCAGCTCTCCTTATTTGCTCCTGCCGTCTGGAGATGATTTATGGCTTGTTCTTTTTGAATGTTGATCACATCCTTATTTTCGTCTTGAGAATGCCAATGGGGTCAGGGCAGTAGCGTAGCTACCGGGGGGCAGAAGGGGCGGTGGCCCCGGGCCCGGCGCTCTGAGGGGGCCCACTGGAGCTAAACTAAACTACACCACTATTCTGTGGCAGAGCAGGGAGAAGCGATCCCCCTACTCTGCTGCCCAGCCGCTATGGGCCCCTGAGAAGGCGGTGTGGGGCCCCAGTGCCAGCAGTGGGCCCCCCACCTCTCAGTCAGCAATGTGGTCCTGGGATATTCTGTGCACACTGGACCTGTGATGAGGTCACAGGAGGAGCGGAGTCAGGGGTCACATGATCTGGGGCTTCAGTGGCTGTGTGGTGTTTTGCAGGTATGCAGGATGCAGTGATGAGTCGCGAGACAATTTGGTGTTTTCTATAATAATGTTTAAAAGACTAGAGGGAACTTTCCTCAGTCACGGCCTGATCAACAAAAGGGGTAACACGGGTTGCCCTCGCAGGGGCTCTAAACAAGCAAACACAAACAGGTAAAACACGACTACTTCCGGCAATAGCCGGTCACTACAGGGCCGCGGTATGGCCGCCTACGGGTCCTTAGTTATATAGTCAACTTAGCCATCCAGGCGTCCCTTGCCGTTTGGGATGGTGGTCTTTTGGCGTAGTAGTCACTGGACCTAGTTGTTGAGGCGTTGACGAAGTCTTCGCGCGCTCCGGCACACTGATGACACTGGAGCCCCACAGGCCCCGGTGGAGTCCTTGGACGGATGGGCCGCAGCACCCGGAATGGGGAAAGCAGCAGCGATGTGGGGTGGCGAATGACAGGCCACCTGCGCAGCTAACGGCTGCGACGGGGAGTCCGCGGCCAGCAGAGGCTCGGCCTCTGCTGCGGACTGGAGTGGGACAGTAGTGGCCGCCGACAGCACTGTACTTGGGTGGCTGCGGGTGGCGGGGAACAGGCCGCAGCCGCGGGCTGGAGCGAGATGGCATCGGCCACGGGCGACCGCGGGTAGGCCACAGCCGCGGGCTGAGGTGAGGCGGCAGCGGCCACGGGTCGAACTGGGGCCGCAGTGGCCGCGGGCTGGAGCGGGGCAGCAAGTCTCAGATGATCGCCTTGGCGCCGTCCCTCTGGAGTCCTCAGTGAGCGTCTTCCCTGGCACTGGTAAGTCGCTCTAGCTTTCAGTCGCTCCCACGGTCTCCTGCTGCCTCTGTCCCAGTCTGCTGACTTACCGTCCCGGGAATTCCCCGCCTCCTCTATACTGGTCCCTTCCTCAGCCCATCTGTCTGTCACAACGGTCCGTCCCCGAACTCTGTTCCCCGGGGACAGTTTCCCCCGGAACCCAGATGACGGCTCCCTTGGTTCCGACCCGGACACTCGACGGGGGCCGTTCCTCCCACACTCCCCTGCCCTGTATGCTCGCCAGTCCTCGGGCGAGGGTTTTCGTAGACTCGGGTTAGTTTTTTGGGACGACAGTCCTTGTCGCCATACAAACTGGTCCTGGGTCTTCCTGAGTCTTCTGGGGTGGTGGAAGGTGGTCGAATAGTTGGTTCTGGTGGGATTCCCGGGTCTACTGTAGTGCCACTACTGGGGTGACCCGCAGATGCGATGGGGAAGTCCTCTTCGTCATCCAGGTCCCAGACCGTGGGCGGGGGGTCGGGGACCTGGAGGGTCGGTTCGAGCTGCGGGGGATCGGTAGACGTACAAGGCCGTAACATGTTACGGTGCACAACCCAAGTGAGGGGCGCGTTGTTTCCTTCAGTTTGTATTTCGTACACAGGCCCGTCGGGGCTTGCTCGGCACAACACTCGGTACGGGTTCACCTCCCACCGTGGTTCTAACTTGTTTTGGGGACGTTGATCAAGTACGAGTACCTGATCCCCTGTCTGAAAGTCAATAGGTGGGGGCATTGCTCCCCCCTGATGTTCTAGATCCTGGAGCTTTGTATGGACGATACAGTGGAGGGTCTGCAGCCGGTGCCGGTGGTTGCGGACCCACGAGGATACCCCGGTCCAGGGTTTGGGCTCCTCCTGGTTCAATTCCACCTCCATAATTCCTTTGCCTTCCTGTCCGAACAGCAATGAGTAGAGGGTGTAACCAGTCACTCGATGCACCCGATTGTTATATACCCACACCAGCTCTGGGGCATACTCAGGCCAGCGGGCCTTGCGGTCTCTCTCCAGGGTGCGCAGCATTTGGATTAACGTACGATTGAATCATTCGCAGGCTCCGTTTCCCTGCGGGTGGTACGGCGTATTCTGCGATTTATCGATACCGTAAAGATGGTGTAGCTCTTCCATGACTTTTCCTAGGAAGCACGCTCCTTGGTCCGAATGCGTTCGTTGTGGACAGCCATACACTTGAATAAAGTTCTTGCAAATCGCCTAGGCTGCCGACTCCGCTGTTTGGCCTCGAGTGGGGGTGACCACGGCGAACTTGGTGAAATGGTCCACCATAACGAGACAATGTTCATACACCTGATAGGCAGGACCTATGGTCAGATAGTCCACCGTAAGAAGCTCCAGAGGGGCTGATGTTACAATAGTTTGCACCGGGGCTCGTTGCGCGGGGGGTTTAGCGAGCTCGCACGGGCGGCAGGTTCGACAAACTTCTTCTACAGCAGCGTGCAAGCGTGGGTGGTACGCTATCTGCTGCAACCATTGTAAAGTCTTTTGAGCACCAAAATGAGCCCCTTCTCATGGGCTTCCCAGGCCAGTTGGTTGAGATCGGCTCCGGGCACGATCACCTGCCATATCGTAGCTGACGTGGTTTGTGATATGGCTTTTCGATATAAAAGTCCCTTTTCGAGGACTAGTTTTTCCCACTGGTGCAACATCAGCAACATATCTTGGGTCAAAGTCTGTCTCTGTGAGCCCGTGTGCAATTTACCGGTAGCCACCCATCGGCATAGGAGTCCAACTTCTGTATCTTCCTGTTGCTGCTGAATCCTTTTGTCGCGGGGCTGTTCCAGCATCCCTCCTAGGAGTCCCGGATGAGGCGCTTCTTGTGTATTGACTGTAAGTGCGGCGGTAGTGAGGGCGAACGGCGTCTTGTCTGCTTCTAATTCGTCGTCTCGACTTCTTCCTGGGGTGGTATGTCGGATTCTGGAGAGCGCGTCGGCGTGCACGTTTTCAGCTCCCCGTTTGTAGATGATCTTATAATTGAATTTGGCCATCCGAGCCACCAACCGCTGCTCTAGGGCCCCCAGTTTGGCATTCTCCAAATGGGCTAATGGGTTGTTATCGGTCCGCACTACTACTTCGGAGCCCGCCAGGTACTCTGCGAATCGCTCCTTCATTGCCCACACTACCGTGAGGAGCTCGAGCTTAAAGGAGCTGTAATTGTCCGGGTTGCGTTCTGAGTCATGCAGCGACTGGATACCGTAGACGATCACTTTCTCCCGGCCATACTGCACCTGTGACAACACAGCTCCTAGTCCCTGGAGGCTGCTGTCGGTATGCAGGATGAACGGTTGCGAGAAATCCACATATGCCAATACCGGGGCGTCCGAGAGAGCAGCTTTGAGATCTTGAAACGCATCCTCTTGCAGTTGCTGCCACTGGATCTTCCGTCCATTTGCCCCGGTGGGAGCACCCTTCAGCAGGTCTTGCAGGGTTCGAGCTCGGCGTGCAAAATTCTTCACCAACTGACGGTAGTAGCCGGCCAACCCCAAGAAGGCCCGCACGTCCTTCACCGTCTCTGGGGTAGGCCACCCCTGGATGGCAGCGACCTTTTCCAGGGATGGTCGGACGCCCTCTGCCGAGACGGTATGCCCCAGGTATTCGATCTGGGTGCAGAACAGGTGGCATTTCTGGGGCTTTATCTTTAACCCGTACTTCTGCTGCCGGCCGAGCACCTGCCCCAACAGCCTCAGGTGGTCCTCCAACGTGGCGGAATAGATGAAAATATCGTCCAAGTATATCAATGTGGCTTCAAAGTTGAGGTCTCCTAGACACCGCTCCATCAACCGCTGAAAAGTTCCTGGGACGTTGGCCAGCCCAAACGGCATCCGATTGAACTCGAACAGTCCCATGGGAAGGATGAATGCCGTCTTGGCTCTGTCTTCCTCCGACATCGGCAAATGCCAGTACCCACTGGCCAGGTCTAGGGTTGAAAAGTACGTTGTGTTCCCTAGGGCGGACAGAGACTCTTTTATGCTGGGCAATGGATACGAATCCTTGATGGTGCAGGCGTTCAACTTCCAATAATCCACACAAAAACGCAGAGTGCCATCTTTTTTCCGAACCAGGACAATAGGGGCCACCCAAGGGCTCTGGCTTTCTCGTATGACCCCCTTCCGGAGCATTTGGGCTAATAGAGTTTTCACTTCCTGGTATAGCTGTGGTGGTATCTGCCGATATAGCTCCCGGATGGGGAAGCTCCTGCCATGGGGATCCCATGCGTGATGGCCATGGTACATCCGAAGTCATCCTCGTGGCTGGCGAAGACGCTGTAAAATTGTCCAAGAAGTGTCTCTACCCGGAGAAGCTGGGCTGGCGCTAGGCCGGAAAGTTCAGCCCGCATTCTCTCCAGGATGACTCGACCTTTTTCTTGGGCCAAGGATGCGGCAGTCTGTTGGGTTCGTACCATTACTGCCCGGGGATCTTCGGGTTGCACCCTCAACTGGACTGCGGGGTCCGGCAGCACGTCTTCCAATGGCCTTACTAGTTTGGCTATTTCGGCCCGGGGCTTCAGGGCGATATCCTGATCTTCCAGGTAGACACAATGTACCAAGACGGTCCCTTCCTGCACTGTGGCCAGGGAGCGGGCCACCAGGATGCCAGGATGCAGGCGCTCTGAGTAACATGGT
The DNA here is from genome assembly GCF_039654945.1 of Dendrobates tinctorius. Classification (NCBI taxonomy): domain Eukaryota; kingdom Metazoa; phylum Chordata; class Amphibia; order Anura; family Dendrobatidae; genus Dendrobates; species Dendrobates tinctorius. Next base: position 658,366 of record NW_027362029.1, read on the forward strand.
TCCACCTGCACCTCCACGCTCTCCAGTGGCATCGGGGTGCGGATCGGCAGAGCCTCCACAGGCTGCCCCGGAGGAAGCACGAGCGGGGGGGCCGTAAGCGCGATGACCTTGCCCAGCGCATCAAGGTGATGGAGGTGCACAGCTCCCAGCTGGCGGCCAGTATGGTACACTGTGACGCTGCGGCTTTGTTGCTGCTGGCTGCGTCACAGTACAGCGGGCACGGCTGCTCACAATCTGCTGTGCGGCCGGCCCTGTAGAGGTGCTGGGGGAGCGGCCCGGGGGGGCAATTGCCTCCCTGCCACCCGGCCCAGCCCGCATACGTTCTGTCCAGCTCCACAACAGCGTATCGGAGCCAGAAAACTGGGGCAAGTTACTTAGCATAGCCCCCAGGGAGATGCAGGAGCAGGGGCCCCCATCATCAGCGCCCGCAGCCCCACTCTGATCAGGTGCACCGCCGTCCGCGCTCGGAGACTGTATCCTGCCGACTATGCCAAATGTGGTGTTTGCAGGTACGCAGGATGCAGTGATGAGTTGCGAGACAATTTGGTGCTTTCTATAGTAACGTTTATAAGACTAGAGGGAACTTCCCTCAGTCACGGCCTGATCAACAAAAGGGGTAACACGGGTTGCCCTCGCAGGGGCTCTATACAAGCAAACAAACACAACTACTTCCGGCAATAGCCGGTAACTAAGGTATAGGGCCGCGGTATGGCCGACTACGGGTCACTAGTTATGTAGTCAACTTAGTCGTCCAGACGTCCCTCGCCATTCAGGATGATGGTCTTTTGGCGTAGTAGTCACTGGGCCCAGTTGCTGAGGCATTGACGATGGCTTCGCGCGCTCCGGCGCGCTGATGACACAGGAGCCCCACAGGCCCTGGCGGAGTCCTTGGACGGATGGGCCACAGCCCCCGGACTGGGGCAAGCGGCAGCGATGTGAGGTGGCGAATGACAGGCCACCTGCGCAGCCAACGGCTGCGACGGGGAATCCGCGGCCAGCAGAGGCTCGGCCCCTGCTGCGGACCGGAGCGGGACAGTGATGGCGGCCGACGGCACTGTACTTGCCGCGGCCACTGGTGAGAGCAGGGCGGCTGTGGGTGGCGGGGAACAGGCTGCAGCCGCGGGTATTTGAGGACCACCTGAGGCGGTTGGGGCAGGTGCTCGGCCGGCAGCAGAAGTACGGGTTAAAGATAAAGCCCCAGAAATGCCACCTGTTCTGGGTGGAGTCCTTGGACGGATGGGCCGCAGCACCCGGAATGGGGAAAGCAGCAGCGATGTGGGGTGGCGAATGACAGGCCACCTGCGCAGCTAACGGCTGCGACGGGGAGTCCGCGGCCAGCAGAGGCTCGGCCTCTGCTGCGGACTGGAGTGGGACAGTAGTGGCCGCCGACGGCACTGTACTTGGGTGGCTGCGGGTGGCGGGGAACAGGCCACAGCCGCGGGCTGGAGCGAGATGGCATCGGCCACGGGCGACCGCGGGTAGGCCACAGCCGCGGGCTGAGGTGAGGCGGCAGCGGCCACGGGTCGAACTGGGGCCGCAGTGGCCGCGGGCTGGAGCGGGGCAGCAAGTCTCAGATGATCGCCTTGGCGCCGTCCCTCTGGAGTCCTCAGTGAGCGTCTTCCCTGGCACTGGTAAGTCGCTCTAGCTTTCAGTCGCTCCCATGGTCTCCTGCTGCCTCTGTCCCAGTCTGCTGACTTACCGTCCCGGGAATTCCCCGCCTCCTCTATACTGGTCCCTTCCTCAGCCCATCTGTCTGTCACAACGGTCCGTCCCCGAACTCTGTCCCCCGGGGACAGTTTCCCCCGGAACCCAGATGACGGCTCCCTTGGTTCCGACCCGGACACTCGACGGGGGCCGTTCCTCCCACACTCCCCTGCCCTGTATGCTCGCCAGTCCTCGGGCGAGGGTTTTCGTAGACTCGGGTTAGTTTTTTGGGACGACAGTCCTTGTCGCCATACAAACTGGTCCAGGGTCTTCCTGAGTCTTCTGGGGTGGTGGAAGGTGGTCGAATAGTTGGTTCTGGTGGGATTCCCGGGTCTACTGTAGTGCCACTACTGGGGTGACCCGCAGATGCGATGGGGAAGTCCTCTTCGTCATCCAGGTCCCAGACTGTGGGCGGGGGGTCGGGGACCTGGAGGGTCGGTTCGAGCCGCGGGGGATCGGTAGACGTACAAGGCCGTAACATGTTACGGTGCACAACCCAAGTGAGGGGCGCGTTGTTTCCTTCAGTTTGTATTTCGTACACAGGCCCTTCGGGGCTTGCTCGGCACAACACTCGGTACGGGTTCACCTCCCACCGTGGTTCTAACTTGTTTTGGGGACGTTGATCAAGTACGAGTACCTGATCCCCTGTCTGAAAGTCAATAGGTGGGGGCATTGCTCCCCCCTGATGTTCTAGATCCTGGAGCTTTGTATGGACGATACAGTGGAGGGTCTGCAGCCGGTGCCGGTGGTTGCGGACCCACGAGGATACCCCGGTCCAGGGTTTGGGCTCCTCCAGGTTCAATTCCACCTCCATAATTCCTTTGCCTTCCTGTCCGAACAGCAATGAGTAGAGGGTGTAACCAGTCACTCGATGCACCCGATTGTTATATACCCACACCAGCTCTGGGGCATACTCAGGCCAGCGGGCCTTGCGGTCTCTCTCCAGGGTGCGCAGCATTTGGATTAACGTACGATTGAATCATTCGCAGGCTCCGTTTCCCTGCGGGTGGTACGGCGTATTCTGCGATTTATCGATACCGTAAAGATGGTGTAGCTCTTCCATGACTTTTCCTAGGAAGCACGCTCCTTGGTCCGAATGCGTTCGTTGTGGACAGCCATACACTTGAATAAAGTTCTTGCAAATCGCCTAGGCTGCCGACTCCGCTGTTTGGCCTCGAGTGGGGGTGACCACGGCGAACTTGGTGAAATGGTCCACCATAACGAGACAATGTTCATACACCTGATAGGCAGGACCTATGGTCAGATAGTCCACCGTAAGAAGCTCCAGAGGGGCTGATGTTACAATAGTTTGCACCGGGGCTCGTTGCGCGGGGGGTTTAGCGAGCTCGCACGGGCGGCAGGTTCGACAAACTTCTTCTACAGCAGCGTGCAAGCGTGGGTGGTACGCTATCTGCTGCAACCATTGTAAAGTCTTTTGAGCACCAAAATGAGCCCCTTCTCATGGGCTTCCCAGGCCAGTTGGTTGAGATCGGCTCCGGGCACGATCACCTGCCATATCGTAGCTGACGTGGTTTGTGATATGGCTTTTCGATATAAAAGTCCCTTTTCGAGGACTAGTTTTTCCCACTGGTGCAACATCAGCAACATATCTTGGGTCAAAGTCTGTCTCTGTGAGCCCGTGTGCAATTTACCGGTGGCCACCCATCGGCATAGGAGTCCAACTTCTGTATCTTCCTGTTGCTGCTGAATCCTTTTGTCGCGGGGCTGTTCCAGCATCCCTCCTAGGAGTCCCGGATGAGGCGCTTCTTGTGTATTGACTGTAAGTGCGGCGGTAGTGAGGGCGAACGGCGTCTTGTCTGCTTCTAATTCGTCGTCTCGACTTCTTCCTGGGGTGGTATGTCGGATTCTGGAGAGCGCGTCGGCGTGCACGTTTTCAGCTCCCCGTTTGTAGATGATCTTATAATTGAATTTGGCCATCCGAGCCACCAACCGCTGCTCTAGGGCCCCCAGTTTGGCATTCTCCAAATGGGCTAACGGGTTGTTATCGGTCCGCACTACTACTTCGGAGCCCGCCAGGTACTCTGCGAATCGCTCCTTCATTGCCCACACTACCGTGAGGAGCTCGAGCTTAAAGGAGCTGTAATTGTCCGGGTTGCGTTCTGAGTCATGCAGCGACTGGATACCGTAGACGATCACTTTCTCCCGGCCATACTGCACCTGTGACAACACAGCTCCTAGTCCCTGGAGGCTGCTGTCGGTATGCAGGATGAACGGTTGCGAGAAATCCACATATGCCAATACCGGGGCGTCCGAGAGAGCAGCTTTGAGATCTTGAAACGCATCCTCTTGCAGTTGCTGCCACTGGATCTTCCGTCCATTTGCCCCGGTGGGAGCACCCTTCAGCAGGTCTTGCAGGGTTCGAGCTCGGCGTGCAAAATTCTTCACCAACTGACGGTAGTAGCCGGCCAACCCCAAGAAGGCCCGCACGTCCTTCACCGTCTCTGGGGTAGGCCACCCCTGGATGGCAGCGACCTTTTCCAGGGATGGTCGGACACCCTCTGCCGAGACGGTATGCCCCAGGTATTCGATCTGGGTGCAGAACAGGTGGCATTTCTGGGGCTTTATCTTTAACCCGTACTTCTGCTGCCGGCCGAGCACCTGCCCCAACAGCCTCAGGTGGTCCTCCAACGTGGCGGAATAGATGAAAATATCGTCCAAGTATATCAATGTGGCTTCAAAGTTGAGGTCTCCTAGACACCGCTCCATCAACCGCTGAAAAGTTCCTGGGACGTTGGCCAGCCCAAACGGCATCCGATTGAACTCGAACAGTCCCATGGGAAGGATGAATGCCGTCTTGGCTCTGTCTTCCTCCGACATCGGCAAATGCCAGTACCCACTGGCCAGGTCTAGGGTTGAAAAGTACGTTGTGTTCCCTAGGGCGGACAGAGACTCTTTTATGCTGGGCAATGGATACGAATCCTTGATGGTGCAGGCGTTCAACTTCCAATAATCCACACAAAAACGCAGAGTGCCATCTTTTTTCCGAACCAGGACAATAGGGGCCACCCAAGGGCTCTGGCTTTCTCGTATGACCCCCTTCCGGAGCATTTGGGCTAATAGAGTTTTCACTTCCTGGTATAGCTGTGGTGGTATCTGCCGATATAGCTCCCGGATGGGGAAGTTCCTGCCATGGGGATCCCATGCGTGATGGCCATGGTACATCCGAAGTCATCCTCGTGGCTGGCGAAGACGCTGTAAAATTGTCCAAGAAGTGTCTCTACCTGGAGAAGCTGGGCTGGCGCTAGGCCGGAAAGTTCAGCCCGCATTCTCTCCAGGATGACTCGACCTTTTTCTTGGGCCAAGGATGCGGCAGTCTGTTGGGTTCGTACCATTACTGCCCAGGGATCTTCGGGTTGCACCCTCAACTGGACTGCGGGGTCCGGCAGCACGTCTTCCAATGGCCTTACTAGTTTGGCTATTTCAGCCCGGGGCTTCAGGGCGATATCCTGATCTTCCAGGTAGACACAATGTACCAAGACGGTCCCTTCCTGCACTGTGGCCAGGGAGCGGGCCACCAGGATGCCAGGATGCAGGCGCTCTGAGTAACATGGTTCCACCTGCACCTCCACGCTCTCCAGTGGCATCGGGGTGCGGATCGGCAGAGCCTCCACAGGCTGCCCCGGAGGAAGCACGAGCGGGGGGGCCGTAAGCGCGATGACCTTGCCCAGCGCATCAAGGTGATGGAGGTGCACAGTTCCCAGCTGGCGGCCAGTATGGTACACTGTGACGCTGCGGCTTTGTTGCTGCTGGCTGCGTCACAGTACAGCGGGCACGGCTGCTCACAATCTGCTGTGCAGCCGGCCCTGTAGAGGTGCTGGGGGAGCGGCCCGGGGGGGCAATTGCCTCCCTGCCACCCGGCCCAGCCCGCATACGTTCTGTCCAGCTCCACAACAGCGTATCGGAGCCAGAAAACTGGGGCAAGTTACTTAGCATAGCCCCCAGGGAGATGCAGGAGCAGGGGCCCCCATCATCAGCGCCCGCAGCCCCACTCTGATCAGGTGCACCGCCGTCCGCGCTCGGAGACTGTATCCTGACGACTATGCCAAATGTGGTGTTTGCAGGTACGCAGGATGCAGTGATGAGTTGCGAGACAATTTGGTGCTTTCTATAGTAACGTTTATAAGACTAGAGGGAACTTCCCTCAGTCACGGCCTGATCAACAAAAGGGGTAACACGGGTTGCCCTCGCAGGGGCTCTATACAAGCAAACAAACACAACTACTTCCGGCAATAGCCGGTAACTAAGGTATAGGGCCGCGGTATGGTCGACTACGGGTCACTAGTTATGTAGTCAACTTAGTCGTCCAGACGTCCCTCGCCATTCAGGATGATGGTCTTTTGGCGTAGTAGTCACTGGGCCCAGTTGCTGAGGCATTGACGATGGCTTCGCGCGCTCCGGCGCGCTGATGACACAGGAGCCCCACAGGCCCTGGCGGAGTCCTTGGACGGATGGGCCACAGCCCCCGGACTGGGGCAAGCGGCAGCGATGTGAGGTGGCGAATGACAGGCCACCTGCGCAGCCAACGGCTGCGACGGGGAATCCGCGGCCAGCAGAGGCTCGGCCCCTGCTGCGGACCGGAGCGGGACAGTGATGGCGGCCGACGGCACTGTACTTGCCGCGGCCACTGGTGAGAGCAGGGCGGCTGTGGGTGGCGGGGAACAGGCTGCAGCCGCGGGTATTTGAGGACCACCTGAGGCGGTTGGGGCAGGTGCTCGGCCGGCAGCAGAAGTACGGGTTAAAGATAAAGCCCCAGAAATGCCACCTGTTCTGCACCCAGATCGAATACCTGGGGCATACCGTCTCGGCAGAGGGCGTCCGACCATCCCTGGAAAAGGTCGCTGCCATCCAGGGGTGGCCTACCCCAGAGACGGTGAAGGACGTGCGGGCCTTCTTGGGGTTGGCCGGCTACTACCGTCAGTTCGTGAAGAATTTTGCACGCCGAGCTCGAACCCTGCAAGACCTGCTGATGGGTGCTCCCGCCAGGGCAAATGGACGGAAGATCCAGTGGCAGCAACTGCAAGAGGATGCGTTTCAAGATCTCAAAGCTGCTCTCTCGGACGCCCCGGTATTGGCATATGTGGCTTTCTAGCAACCGTTCATCCTGCATACCGACAGGAGCCTCCAGGGACTAGGAGCTGTGTTGTCACAGGTGCAGGACGGCCGGGAGAAAGTGATCGCCTACGGTAGCCAGTCGCTGCATGACTCAGAACGCAACCCGGACAATTACAGCTCCTTTAAGCTCGAGCTCCTCGCGGTAGTGTGGGCAATGACGGAGCCATTCGCAGAGCACCTGATGGGCTCCGAAGTAGTAGTGCGGACCGATAACAACCCATTAGCCCATTTGGAGAATGCCAAACTGGGGGCCCAAGAGCAGCGGTGGGTGGCTCGGATGGCCAAATTCAATTATAATATCATCTACAAACGGGAAGCTGAAAACGTGCACGCCGACGTGCTCTCCAGAATCCGACACACCACCCCAAGAAGAAGTCGAGACGACGAATTAGAAGCAGACGAGACGCCGTTCGCCCTCACTACCGCCGCACTTACAGTCAATACGCAAGAAGTGCCTCATCCGGGACTCCTAGGAGGGATGCTGGAACAGCCCCGCGACAAAAGGATTCAGCAGCAACAGGAAGATACAGAAGTTGGACTCCTACGCCGATGGGTGGCCACCGGTAAATTGCCCACGGGCTCACAGAGACAGACTTTGACCCAAGATATGTTGCTGATGTTGCGCCAGTGGGAAAAACTAGTCCTCAAAAAGGGACTTTTATATCAAAAAGCCATTTCACAAACCACGTTAGCTACGATATGGCAGGTGATCGTGCCCGGAGCCGATCTCAACCAACTGGCCTGGGAAGCCCATGAGAAGGGGCTCATTTTGGTGCTCAAAAGACTTAACAATGGTTGCAGCAGATAGCGTACCACCCACACTTGCACGCCGCTGTAGAAGAAGTTTGTCGAACCTGCCGCCCGTGCGAGCTCGCTAAACCCCCCGCGCAACGAGTCCCGGTGCAAACTATTGTAACATCAGCCCCTCTGGAGCTTCTTACGGTGGACTATCTGACCATAGGTCCTGCCTATCAGGTGTATGAACAGTGTCTCGTTATGGTGGACCATTTCACCAAGTTCGCCGTGGTCACCCCCACTCGAAGCCAAACAGCAGAGTCGGCAGCCTATGCGATTTGCAAGAACTTTATTCAAGTGTACGGCTGTCCACAATGAATACATTCGGACCAAGGAGCGTGCTTCCTAGTAAAAGTCATGGAAGAGCTACACCATCTTTACGGTATCGATAAATCGCAGACTACACCGTACCACCCGCAGGGAAACGGAGCCTGCGAACGATTCAATCGTATGCTAATCCAAATGCTGCGCACCCTGGAGAGTGACCGCAAGGCCCGCTGGCCTGAGTATGTCCCAGTGCTGGTGTGGGTATATAACAATCGGGTGCATCGAGTGACTGGTTACACCCCCTACTCATTGCTGTTCGGACAGGAAGGCAAAGGAATTATGGAGGTGGAATTGAACCTGGAGGAGCCCAAACCCTGGACCGGGGTATCCTCGTGGGTCCGCAACCACCGGCATCGGCTGCAGACCCTCCACTGTATCATCCATACGAAGCTCCAGGATCTAGAACATCAGGGGGGAGCAATGCCCCACCTATTGACTTTCAGACTGGGGATCAGGTACTTGAACTTGATCAACGTCCCCAAAACAAGTTAGAACCACGGTGGGAGGTGAACCCGTACCGAGTGTTGTGCTGAGCAAGCCCCGACGGGCCTGTGTATGAAATACAAACTGAAGGAAACAATGCGCCCCTCACTTGGGTTGTGCACCGTAACATGTTACGGCCTTGTACGTCTACCGATCCCCCGCGGCTCGAACCGACCCTCCAGGTCCCCGACCCCCCGCCCACGGTCTGGGACCTGGATGACGAAGAGGACTTCCCCATCGCATCTGCGGGTCACCCCAGTAGTGGCACTACAGTAGACCCGGGAATCCCACCAGAACCAACTATTCGACCACCTTCCACCACCCCAGAAGACTCCACTACACCCGAGCTTCGACGCTCCGAGCGGTCAACAGCTGGCAAACCCCCTGAATGTTACGAACAGGACCAGTTTGTATGGCGACAAGGACTGTCGTCCCAAAAAACTAACCCGAGACTACGAAAACCCTCGCCCGAGGACTGGCGAGCACACAGGGCGGGAGAGTGTGGGAGGAACGGCCCCCGTCGAGTGTCCGGGCCGGAACCAAGGGAGCCGTCATCTGGGTTCCGGGGGAAACTGTCCCCAGGGGACAGAGTTCAGTGGCATCGGGGCGCGGATCGGCAGAGCCTCCACAGTCTGCCCCGGAGGAAGTACGAGCGGGGGGCCGCCAGTGCGATGACCTTGCCCAGTGCCTCACCCTCCTGACACTCCTGGAGCACTCGTGCCTCCCGCACCAACCGCTGGAAGACCTGCCCTTGGTCCGTGCGAGAACCCCACTGACTTAAGGTCTCCTGCGTTGAATCGTTGAGGAGTAGATTGCCGAACTCCCGCAGTATGTTCATGCCCAAGATGATCGGATGACGGTTGTTAGTCTCTCCTTGGGTTAGGACCACTCCCGGCGGCCGAGGGATTTACCATACAATGTCATCTGAAGCCACACCACTCCGGCAACAGGTTTCTGCAGTTGGTTTGCGGCCACTAGTCGTATCATGGGCCCCCACTGGGGCCTTGCCGCTTCCGGGAAATGCTGCCAGAAGTATGTTGCCGGCATGGTCGTTACCTGCGACCCTGTATCCACTAGACACCGCACAGCACGACCCTCAACTTCGGCCCATACTATTGGGCACTTAGCGAACAGTTCTTCGGGACTTCCACCACCCCTTGTTGTGGCTTCTGGCTCCGAGCGGCGTCCCCCATGCCCGGAGCCCTCTAGTTTAATGTCTGCTGGGGTGGGTATTTCCCACACCGCAGACACTCCCGTGCGAAGTGGCCCAGTTCTCCACACTCATAACACCGGGGCGGTGAGGCTCAGCCACCCCGTGTATTGTGAGGCCCACAGGGCCCGGAATTGTAGCCAGGTCGGCCGGGCGCGGGCTCTATTCTCTTCTTCGCTTAAGCCAGCTTGCACCGGATACTCTTCAGTTCTTGTCTCATTTCCTCAATCCATTGAGGCTCTTTGACAACGCTTACGGAAGATTCCATACTCCGGGCCTTCCCCACTGGAGCCGTCATCCCCTGCTCTTGCTCTCGCACCCAGGCCTGACTCCCCACTTTGGAGAAGGCTAAACGTGGGTTCACTCAGACCTGTTCCCGCGTTGCCTGCTTGATTAGCGGGTGCCGGAGTCCAGTCACTAGCAGGTCACGAAGGGTAATGTCGATGGGCCCTACCACTATACCGTCCTTCCTTTCTATGGTGGTGTATAGCTCCTGGAGGGCATTCATATACTGGGTGATGGTCTCCCCCTCCCCCTGCATCCGACTGAACAACCGGGTTCTCAACTCCACCACGTCTGTTGAATCCCCGTGGGTCTCTTCCAGGATCTGCAAGACCCTGGCGAAGGTGTTGCGACGCCCCGGGGGTCTCAATATTACCGACATCCAGGCTTCCCCATCTAGCGCCATAAAGGCCACCTCAGTCTCTAATATGGGGGTCATGGGGTGCATGCGGAAGAGGCCCCGTATACAGGGGCTGCTTGGCACTTTTCAGCCTGGGGGGCAATCACAAGGAAATGGCCCTCGAGTTGCGGTGGCCCTCTTTTTCCCTGCTTATCTCTGGCCATTCAATTAAAGCAGCATAGATAACAGGCTTTAAAAATAAGCTGGTATGTAGATATGGGAACAGATCGGTGCTAGCTGCATAGATATGGGAGCAGAACCGAGCTTACTACAGAAATATGGGAGCAAAATTGAGCTTACTTCAGAGATATAGGAGCAGAACCGAGCTTACTCCAGAGAAATGGGAGCAGAACAGAGCTTACTCCAGAGATATGGGAGCCGAATGGAGCTTACTCCAGTTATATGGGAGCAGAATGGAGCTTACTCCAGAGATATGGGAGCAGAACGGAGCTTACTCCAGAGATTTGGGAGCAGAACAGAGCTTACTCCAGAGATATGGGAGCAGAACAGAGCGTACTGCAAATATATGGATCAGAACTGAGAATACTCCAGAGATATGGGAGCAGAACGGAGCTTACTACAGAGATATGGGCGAAAAACACCGAGCTTACTACAGAGATATGAGAGCAGAACCGAGCTTACTACAGCGGTATGGGAGCAGAACCGAGCTTACTACAAAGATTTGGAGCAGAACTGAGCTGCTTACTCCAGAAATATGGGAGCAGATCAGCCTTTACTATTGAGATAAGGGAGCAGAACCAAGCTTACTACAGAGATATAGGAGCAGAACCGAGCTTACTATAGAGATATGGGATATATATAGTATATATAATGCGATGGTCCCAGTTCCCACTATAAATATAGTGCGATGGCCCCAGTTGCCCACATATCTAGTATGATGGCCCCAGTTCTCCTCATATATATATAGTATGATGGCCCCAGTTCTCCCCATATATATAGTGTGACGGCCCCAGTTCTCCCCATATATATAGTATAAGAGACCCCTGTTCTCCTATATATATAGAAGGATGGCCCCAGTTCTCCATATTAAAAATAAAGAAGTTTATACTCACCTCATCCTGATTCCTGGCACTGCAGCCTACATTTTCTTTTCTGGTTCCCAGAGCGGCATAAGACAATAATGTAATCACGCTGTCTGCGTGAGCACACTGAAGTCTCAGGAAGCTGCGGTCTGCAGCTTATCAGACAGACCAGGGCTTCCACTAGGAATTTCGGGGTCCCATACTGGCAAAATTTTTGGGTTCCCTTGAGACTTCGCCCAGGTTCCACACCAGCTCCGCCTCCACCGTCCCACTCTTGGAAAAACTCAACTTCTCCACCACATCCTCACCGATCAGATATTAAGGCTAAGTGCACACGTACCGGAATTCTCGCGGAAATTCCCGCGAGAATTCTGGAATTCCAGTCTGCGGGAAAATCGCATTTTAAATTCCCGCGATTTTCCCGCGGAAAAACTAGCATTTTGCAAGCGTAATTAGCTTGCAGAATGCTAGCGTTCTCCAAGAGATCTGGAGCATCGCTTGGAGAACTGATTGACAGGTTGGTCACACTGGTCAAACATAGTGTTTGACCAGTGTGACCAACTTTTTACTACTGAGGCTGCCTATGCAGCATCAGTAGTAAAAGATAGAATGTAAAAAAAAATAAAAAATGGTGTTATTCTTACCCTCCGACGTCCCGTGCATCCGTTCCCAGTAATCCTTTGCGAAAATGCCCGCGATGACGTCAGTTCTCGCGGGATCGCGACGTCTCACGGTAATTCGCGATGACGTCGCGTGAATGACCGCGAGACTTCGCGATCCCGCGAGAACGGACGCCATCGCGGGCATTTTCGCAAAGGCTTACTGGGAACGGGAGCGTGAAGAGAGGCAGGAAGACTGCGCGGGACGCCGGAAGGTAAGAATAACAATATTTTTTATTTTAAAATTCTGTTTTTTACAGGGATATGGTACCCAAAGCCCGGAGGACAGTCTCCTCTCCTCCGGACCGTGGGTACCATCCGCAATTGTTCTGCTTACTTTCCGCATGGTGTGCACAGCCACATGCGGAAAGTAAGCGGAACAATGCATTCCCATGGGTGCGGGATCGCCGCGATTCCGCAAATTAATGAGCATGCTGCGGTTTTTACCGCGAAGCGATTCCGCCGCGGTAAAAACCGCAGCATTAGCACAGCATTGCGGAATCCCATAGGAATGCATGGGATGCTTATTTTTCGCGTTTTTGCGGCAAAATCGCGCGGTTAAAACCGCCGCGGAAACGCGAAAAAAATGCCACGTGTGAACTCAGCCTCACAGTTCCCATCAAACACCAGATCACATACATAACCAGCAACTTCTGTTCTGGCCAAAATAATTTTTAAGCTGATACCACGACACGGGAGACTCTTTCGGCTGGGACCTAGTCTACTCTAAACTATTAAAAATAAATATATATTTATGTATTTTTCTTTAATGGAATGAGTCACATACATTTACATTTTTTTTAAACAACCATTAATACCACATACAAGGGACAAATATTGTCACACCATGACCAGACCACATATTACCTGCACATAGTGACCGAATAATACCACATACAAAGAACAAATACCGCCACACCTTGGCCAGACCACATATTACCAACACATAGTGACCAAAAAATTACTACATACAAGGAACAAATATCACCGCACCATGGCCAGACCACATATTACCACCACATAGTGACCGAATATTACCACATACATGGAACAAATACCGCCACACCTTGGCCAGACCACATTTTACCACAACATAGTGACTGAATAATACCACATACAAGGAACAAATACCACCGCACCATGGTCAGAGTACATATTACCACCACATAGTGACTGAATATTACAATACTGATCATTAATAAAAAAAAAAACAACATAATACTAAGTGCCATTGTATACAGAAACTCTGTATTTACTGTCAGTGTACAGGTAATACAGTGATCACTGGTGACATTATACACAGGAGCTCTGTATATAGTGTCAGTGTACAGGTAATACACTGATCACCAGTGACATTACACACAGCAGCTCTGTTTATAGTGTCAGTGTACAGGTAATACAGCGATCATCAGTGAAATCATACACAGGACAGCTATATATAGTATACAGTGTATAGTGTCAGTGTACAGGTAATACAGTGATCACCAGTGACATTATACAGAGGAGCTCTGTATAAAGTGTCAGTTTACAGGTAATACATGGATCACCAGTGACATTACACACAGCAGCTCTGTTTATAGTGTCAGTGTACAGGTAATACAGTGCTCATCAGTGAAATCATACACAGGACAGCTATATATAGTATACAGTGTATAGTGTCAGTGTACAGGTAATACAGTGATTACCAGTGATCTTATACACAGGAGCTCTGTATAAAGTGTCAGTGTACAGGTAATACAGTGATCACCGATGATAATGTATATAGTATACAGTGTATAGTGCCAGTGCACAGGTAACACACTGACTCACCAGTGACGTCTCTAGCTGAAGTCCTTCATAATTGCTTTTCTTTTTCATCAAGCACAGACAGCCATTACTTCTTACAGCCAGGACTCGATCCTGCGTAAAATAACACAGTTACTAGAGCACCACTTTCAGAGCACATTCCCCACTTTTTCCATTTCTTCTACACTACACATCTGAATACAGACGTGCACCCACAATCAATATATAATTGGTTATTATGCTACCCATCATTCCAAATATAAATTATAATCCGCCACTGTGCACCCACTAACTATAAATAGCAACTTTCCCCATTTAATATATAAATTAATTAGCACCTGTACTCTTTTCCCCAATTCATTACCAGGCACTTCATTCTCAAGGTCCCCCACTATGTACCTCCTGCTCTAACCCTTACCCCGATTCATTACATTTACATGCCCATCCTGCCTCAATTCATTGTCATGTCTTTCTCTCCCACCCTCTATTCATCATCAACTGCTCTACCCCACATTCAATACATCATTTACTCCCCCACTCTCAAAATTCATTATTTGTTCTCCCCATAGATCATCATTTGCTCTCCCCAGCCCCCACCTTCAATTCATCATTTGCTCTCCTTACTCCTTACCCCAACCTTCAATTAAATTGCTGTGCCCCGTCACTCACACTGAATTGATCATTTGCAGTCCCCCGTCCTCTCCCTTACTTCATCATTTGCAGTCCCCCCATTTTAATTTGATGTCCACTTATTTCATCCATTGCAGTCCCCTATCACCCCCTCACTTCATCTGCAGTGCCCCTTCATCATTTGCAGCCCCCTATCCCCCTTCCATTTCATCATGTGCAGTCCCCTTCCGCTCACTTCATCATGTTCAGTCCCCCTTACCCCCCACTTCATTTGCCGCCCCACTCCCCTGTCATCATGTGCAGTACTCCTTACCCCCAATTCATCATGTGCAGTTCCCCTAAACCCCCAATTCATGTGCATTCCCACTTACCCCTAATTCATCCTGTGCAGTCCCCTTAACCGCCACATCCCATGTGCAGCCGAACTCCCCCCACCTTCATCATGTGCAGCCCAAATCACCCAACTTCATCATTTGCAATCTCCCTTACCCCCCAGTCATCATGTGCAATCCCCCTTACCCCTGTCATCAAGTGTAGCCCCACTCCCCCCACTTCATCATATGCAGCCTCACTCACCCCCCTTCATCATGTACAGCCTCACTCACCCCCCTTCATCATGTACAGCCCCACTCACCCCCTTCATCATGTGCAATCCTCCTTACCCACCAATTCATCATGTGCAGTCCCCCTTACCCCCAATTCATCCTGTGCAGTCCCCTTAACCCCCACTTCCCATGTGCAGCCAAACTCCCCCTACTTAATCATGTGCAATCTCCCTTACCCCCAGTCATCATGTGCAATCCCCCTTACCCCCATTGTCAAGTGCAGCCCGCCTCCCATAACTTCATCATTTGCAGCCCCACTCACCTCCTCTTCATCATTTGCAACCCCCGCACTCCCCTTCATCATGTGCGGCCCCACTCACCCCCCCTTCATCATGTGCAGCCCCACTCACCCCCCCTTCATCATGTGCAGCCCCACTCACTCCCCCTTCATCATGTGCGGCCCCACTCACCCCCCCTTCATCATGTGCGGCCCCACTCACCCCCCCTTCATCATGTGCGGCCCCACTCACCCCCCCTTCATCATGTGCGGCCCCACTCACCCCCCTTCATCATGTGCAGCCCCACTCACCCCCCCTTCATCATGTACGGCCCCACTCACCCCCCCTTCATCATGTGCGGGCCCACTCACCCCGCCTTCATCATGTGCGGCCCCACTCACCCCCCCTTCATCATGTGTGGCCCCACTCACCCCCCTTCATCATGTGCGGCCCCACTCACCCCCCCTTCATCATGTGCGGCCCCACTCACCCCCCCTTCATCATGTGCGGCCCCACTCACCCCCCCTTCATCATGTGCGGCCCCACTCACTCCCCCTTCATCATGTGCGGCCCCACTCACCCCCCCTTCATCATGTGCGACCCCACTCACCCCCCCTTCATCATGTGCGGCCCCACTCACCCCCCTTCATCATGTGCGGCCCCATTTACCCCCCTTCATCATGTGCAGCCCCACTCACCCCCCCTTCATCATGTGCGGCCCCACTCACCCCCCCTTCATCATGTGTGGGCCCACTCACCCCGCCTTCATCATGTGCAGCCCCACTCACCCCCCCTTCATCATGTACGGCCCCACTCACCCCCCCTTCATCATGTGCGGCCCTACTCACCCCCCTTCATCATGTGCGGCCCTACTCACCCCCCTTCATCATGTGCAGCCCCACTCACCCCCCTCCATCATTGCAGCCCCATTCACCCCACTCCATCATGTGTGGCCCCATTCACCCCCCTCCATCATGTGTGTCCCCATTCACCCCCCTCCATCATGTGCGGCTCCATTCACACCCCTCCATCATGTGCGGCCCCATTCACCCCCCTTCATCATGTGCGGCCGGGCGTCCCCATTCACCCCTTTCCATCATGTGTGGCCCCATTAACCCCCCTCCATAATGTGCGGCCCCACTCACCCCCCTCCATCATGTGTGGCCCCATTCACCCCTTCATCATTTGCGGCCCCACTCACTCCCCATTCATCATTTGCAGCCCCCACACCCCCTCACACATTTAATTCATGTCATAAAGAAAAAAAAAGTTTGCCATACTTACCTCACAGCCGCCCGCTCCCCAGCAGCGCCTCTCTGCTTCCAGGGTCCGGTGTTGTGATTGAGTCACCGTAGGAGGCAAAAATAGAAATGCTAGCTAAGTCCAGAAAACCAGAGAAGTTGGCAGCTATCGGATTGCAGACCCCTGAACCTATCAACACAACTAGCAGTAGCCGTGGGGGGCTCCTACGATGCCCTAGGCCCCTCGATCACAGCCGGAGGACTACATAGCCTAAAGACAGAAAGGGAAATCTAAACTTCCCCTGAGCAGACCCCAAAGCAAAAGGCAGCCCCCCACATATAATGACGGTGAAGCAAGAAGAAAGAACAAAACACAGACAGAAATATAGACTGAGCAAAGATGGGGCCCACGCTAGCTTAGATAGGAAAGGACAGGAAGGCTGCTGTCTGCAATCCGTGAAAAACCCTATGAAAATAAGAGCCAACCAACTGACAGTAAAAAAGGCCCTGAAGACGCTAGGCTTCAAAAAAGCTATGTCAGTACTCAGGAATATTCTGAAGACAGAGCAACAGGCAAAAGGAGATTCAGCTCACCCCAGCAGGGAATGGCAGAATCCACAAAAACAAGGAAAACAAAACACTAATGCAAAAAGGCAAAGCAGAAATCTTAGCTTTAGATGAGCAGGAATCAGACTGGTTTCCTAGAAGTCCACAGAGAAATCACCCGCAGGCCAGAAGGGCGTCGGCAGCCTTATATCCAGTCATCAACTCCACTCAGCCAGTCATCATAATCAGCCCCAGGTGTCTGACAATCAGGCTCACTACCTTTCTTCACCAGAAGAGGGAGTTCACCGGGCCTCAGTAGTGAAGGGGAAAATGAACTCACAACAGTACCTCCCCCTTGAGGAGGGGTCACCGAACCCTCAACCACGCCACCAGGGCGATCAGGGTGAGCCCGATGAAAGGCACGCACCAATCTTTTGGCATGAATATCAGAGGCAGAGACCCAGGAATTATCCTCCTGACCATAACCCTTCCACTTAACGAAATACTGGAGTCTCCGTCTAGCCAGACGGGAATCCAGTACTTTCTCTACCTCATATTCCATGTTACCTTCAACCAATACAGGGTCTGGAGGTGCAACCCCCGGAACAACAGGTTCAACAAACCTCTTCAACAAAGATTTATGGAACACATTATGGATTTTAAATGTGACAGGAAGAGCCAAACGAAAAGAGACCGGATTAATAATCTCCAAAACCTTGTAAGGTCCAATAAATCTAGGCTTAAACTTAGGAGAAGCCACCTTCATAGCAATATTTTTTGATGATAACCACACCATATCACCAACCTTAAATTGGGGACCAATGGTCCTATGTCGGTTGGAAAACCACTGGGCCTTTTCCTGGGAGAGAGATAACTTATCCACCACTTGGTCCCAGATCTGGTGCATTCTCTCCACCACAGTGTCAACCCCTGGGCAGGCAGAGGGCTCCACCTGCCCTGAAGAAAATCGAGGATGAAACCCAAAGTTACAAAAAAAAGGAGACATCAAAGTGGCAGAACTAGCTCTATTATTTAAAGCAAATTCGGCCAAGGGCAAAAATGAAACCCAATCATCCTGATCAGCAGAAATAAAACATCTCAAATATGACTCCAAGGTCTGGTTTGTTCTCTCTGTCTGCCCATTGGTCTGAGGGTGAAAAGCAGAGGAGAAGGACAACTGAATTCCCAGCTTGGAACAGAAAGTTCTCCAAAATCTAGACACAAACTGGACTCCTCTGTCAGATACAATGTTCTCAGGAATCCCGTGCAAGCGAACCACCTGTTGTAAAAACAGGGGCACCAATTCAGAGGAAGACGGCAACTTAGGGAGTGGTACAAGATGAACCATCTTAGAGAACCTATCACAAATCACCCAAATAACAGTCATCCTTTGAGAGACAGGCATATCAGAGATGAAATCCATTGAAATATGGGTCCATGGCCTCTTGGGGACAGGCAAAGGCATCAACAACCCACTAGAGCGAGAACACGATTTAGACCGGGAGCACGTCCCACAGGACTGCACAAAATTCCTGAAATCACGAGACAAGGAGGGCCACCAAAAAGACCGACTCACCAGATCTCTAGTACCAAAAATACCTGGATGACCAGCCAAAGCAGAACAAGGAACTTCAGACATCACTCTCTTCTTCCACTGGTCAGGAACATACAACTTTCCACTGGAACAACGCTCAGGTTTGTCCTCCTGGAACTCTTCCAGAGCACGTCTCAAATCGGGCGAGATGGCAGAAAGAACTACCCCTTCGCCTAAAATGGTA
Source organism: Dendrobates tinctorius (assembly GCF_039654945.1). NCBI lineage: Eukaryota > Metazoa > Chordata > Amphibia > Anura > Dendrobatidae > Dendrobates > Dendrobates tinctorius. The sequence goes on from NW_027362029.1 coordinate 677,205, forward strand.
GCAGGCTTGGTCACCACAGGAGAATCAGCAAAGAAACTCCTAGAGAGGGCGTCAGCCTTGACATTCTTAGTTTTCAGGAAGAAAAGAAACCACAAAATCAAAACGTGTAAAAAACAAGGCCCACCTAGCCTGTCTAGGGTTCAAGCGCTTAGCCGACTCAAGGTAAATCAAATTCTTGTGGTCAGTGAGGACAACGACTTGATGCTTATCTCCCTCCAACCAATGTCTCCACTCCTCAAATGCCCATTTCATGGCTAACAGTTCCCGATTCCCCACATCATAGTTACGTTCAGATGGAGAGAACTTTCGGGAAAAGAAAGCACAGGGATTCATTTTAGATGTTACAGGATCCTTTTGGGACAAAACAGCTCCTGCACCAATCTCAGAAGCATCCACCTCTACCTGGAACGGAAGTGAGACATCAGGTTGCCGCAAAACCGGGGCGGAGGTGAATCTTCGCTTCAGCTCCTGAAAGGAAGAAACAGCCTCCGGAGACCAATGTAACACATCAGCACCCTTCTTAGTCAAATCAGTCAATGGCTTGGCAATACTAGAAAATTTTGCTATAAATTTCCGATAAAAATTAGCAAAACCCAAAAACTTCTGGAGGGCCTTCAAAGAAGTGGGCTGAACCCAATCGTAAATGGCCTGTACCTTGGCCGGGTCCATTTCAATAGTTGACGGGGACAAAATAAATCCCAAAAAAGAAATCCTCTGTACTCCAAAAAGGCATTTAGATCCTTTGACATACAGGGAATTCTCCCTCAAGATCCGGAACACAGTCCGAATATGTTCCACACGAGAATAGAATCCCAATCCTTGGAGAAGATCAAAATATCATCCAGATAGATAATCAAAAATTTATCGACAAAATCTCGGAAAATATCGTTCATGAAGCACTGGAAAACAGAAGGGGCATTAGTGAGCCCAAAAGGCATCACCAGGTACTCAAAATGTCCCTCCGGAGTATTAAACGCCGTCTTCCATTCATCCCCATGCTTAATGCGAATAAGATTATACGCCCCCCTAAGGTCAAGCTTGGTAAACCAGCAAGCACCTTTAACTCTGGAGAATAGATCAGAAATCAGGGGTAACGGATACTGATATTTAACAGTAATTTTGTTGAGAGCACGATAATCAATACAAGGTATTAATGATCCATCCTTTTTGGCTACAAAAAAAAAAACGGCACCTAAGGGTGACGAGGATGGTCTAATATGACCCTTCTCCAACGCCTCCTTAATATAGGATCGCATAGCCTCGTGCTCGGGTACAGATAAATTGAAGAGCCGACCCTTGGGAAATTTACACCCCGGGCTCAGTTCAATAGCACAGTCATAACTCCTATGAGGAGGCAGAGACGCAGATTCATTCTCACTAAATACATCATAAAAGTCCGCCAAATAATCAGGAACATCATGCGACTGAGGAGAGGTGGAAAACACCGGAGCCTCACTAAAGGCACACCGACAACCCCAACTCACCACAGACACAGATTTCCAATCCAAAACTGGATTATGAATTTGTAACCAGGGAAACCCCAGAACAATAGTATCATGCAGATTATGTAACACCAAAAACCTGCAATTTTCTTGATGGTCTGGGGCGACCCGCATTACCACCTGGGTCCAAAACTGAGGTTTATTTTTAGCCAAAGGAGTAGCATCAATCCCCCTCAAAGGGATAGGCGTCTGCAGAGGTGTCATCGGAAATCCACAACGTTTAGCAAAATCCAAGTCCATTAGGTTTAGACCTGCTCCCGAATCCACAAAAGCCTTGGCGGAAAATGTGGACAGGGAGCAGATCAGAGTAATAACCAGAAGAAACTTAGGTTGAACACCACCAACAGAAAACGTGTGTGCAAAGCGTTTCTCGCGTTTAGGACAGACAGAAATAATATGCGAGGCATCTCCACAGAAAAAACACAACTTATTACGCCTTCTGAACTCCTGACGCTGCTCTCTGGAAAAAACTCTATCACATTGCATAGGTTCAGACATCTGTTCAACAGGTGGCAACACCTCTCGTGCAGCTCTGCGTTCGCGTAAACGCCGATCAACCTGAATGGCTAAAGACATAGAATCGTCAAGACCAGAGGGAACAGGAAATCCCACCATAGTATCTTTTATGGCTTTTGACAACCCCTTCCGAAAGAGAGCAGCCAAGGCATTATCATTCCAGGTAGTAAGTACTGCCCACTTTCGGAATTTTTGACAGTACAATTCTGCAGAATCACGACCCTGGTTCAATGCCAGCAGGGTCTTTTCAGCCTGATCAATGGCATTAGGTTCGTCATACAAAAACCCCAAGGCCTGAAAAAATGCGTTCACATTAATCAGAATAGGATCATCTGGTTTCAAAGAAAACGCCCAATCCTGGGGATCGCCACGCAGCAAAGAGATGACAATTTTAACCTGCTGCGCGGAGCTCCCTGACGAGTTAGGCTTCAAGGCAAAAAATAATTTACAATTATTTTTGAAATTCAAAAATTTAGACCGATCCCCAAAAAATACATCAGGTGTAGGAATCTTTGGTTCAGCAGCATGTGAATGAGCAAGGTAGGCGGAAATTCCCCGCACTTCCGCAGCGAGCTGCTCCACACGATCAGACAATTGCTTTATCTCCATTGAGAGAAAAAAAAAATTCCCCCTACGGCCTCAGAGATATAGAGGAAAAAATATACACACTTTTTTTTTTTCCTTTTTATACAATTCTTTCCTGCTATTGAGTACCCTAGAATCTGCGGTATGGCGGGTGATTCTGTTATGATTGAGTCACCGTAGGAGGCAAAAATAGAAATGCTAGCTAAGTCCAGAAAACCAGAGATGTTGGCAGCTATCGGATTGCAGACCCCTGAACCTATCAACACAACTAGCAGTAGCCGTGGGGGGCTCCTACGATGCCCTAGGCCAATCGATCACAGCCGGAGGACTACATAGCCTAAAGACAGAAAGGGAAATCTAAACTGCCCCAGAGCAGACCCCAAAGCAAAAGGCAGCCCCCCACATATAATGACGGTGAAGCAAGAAGAAAGAACAAAACACAGACAGAAAGATAGACTGAGCAAAGATGGGGCCCATGCTAGCTTAGATAGGAAAGGACAGGAAGGCTGCTGTCTGCAATCCATGAAAAACCCTATGAAAATAAGAGCCAACCAACTGATAGTAAAAAAGGCCCTGAAGACGCTAGGCTTCAAAAAAGCTATGTCAGTACTCAGGAATATTCTGAAGACAGAGCAACAGGCAAAAGGAGATTCAGCTCACCCCAGCAGGGAATGGCAGAATCCAGAAAAGCAAGGAAAACAAAACACTAATGCAAAAAGGCAAAGCAGAAATCTTAGCTTTAGATGAGCAGGAATCAGACTGGTTTCCTAGAAGTCCACAGAGAAATCACCCGCAGGCCAGAAGGGCGTCGGCAGCCTTATATCCAGTCATCAACTCCACTCAGCCAGTCATCATAATCAGCCCCAGGTGTCTGACAATCAGGCTCACTACCTTTCTTCACCAGAAGAGGGAGTTCCCCGGGCCTCAGTAGTGAAGGGGAAAATGAACTCACAACAGTCCGGACTCTGGTACATGTCGGCGTGCACGATGACGTCATCGTGCACGCCTGACCCGGAAGTGGAGAGAGAGGGAGCGGGACTGCAGGTGCAGGCACTGGCAGCGGCCCAGAAGCTGTGCAGCCATCAAGGTGACGGAGGTGCACAGCTCCCAGTTGTGGCTTTGTTTGCTGCTGGCCGCGTCACAGTACAGCGGGCACGGCTGCGCACAATCTGCTGTGCGGCCGGCCCTGTAGAGGTGCTGGGGGAGCGGCCCGGGGGGCAATTGCCTCTCTTCCACCCGGCCCGGCCCGCATACGTTCTGTCCAGCTCCACAACAGCGTATTGGAGCCAGAAAACCGGGGCAAGTTACTTAGCATAGCCCCCAGGGAGATGCAAGAGCAGGGGCCCCCATCATCATCAGCGCCTGCAGCCCCACTCTGATCAGGTGTACCGCCGTGCGCGCTCGGAGACTATATCCTGCCGACTATGCCAAATGTGGTGTTTGCAGGTACGCAGGATGCAGTGACGAGTTGCGAGACAATTTGGTGCTTTCTATAGTAACGTTTATAACACTAGAGGGAACTTCCCTCAGTCACGGCCTGATCAACAAAAGGGGTAACACGGGTTGCCCTCACAGGGGTTCTATACAAGCAAACACAAGCGGGTAGAACACAACTACTTACGGCAATAGCCGGTAACTAAAGTATAGGGCCACGGTATGGCCGACTAGTTATGTAGTCAACTTAGCCGTCCAGACGCCCCTCGCCATTCAGGGTGATGGTCTTTCGGCGTAGTAGTCACTGGGCCCAGTTGCTGAGGCGTTGACGATGGCTTCGCACGCTCTGGCGCGCTGATGACACTGGAGCCCCACAGGTCCCGGCGGAGTCCTTGGACGGATGGGCCACAGCCCCCGGACTGGGGCAAGCGGCAGCGATGTGAGGTGGTGAATGACAGGCCATCTGCGCAGCCAATGGGTAGGCAGCAGCCGCAGGCTGAGGTGAGGCGGCAGCGGCCACGGGTCAAACTGGGGCTGCAGTGGCCGCGGGCTGGAGTGGGGCAGCATGGGCTTTGCGCCATCCCTCTGGAGTCCTCAGTGAGCGTCTTCCCTGGCACTGGTAAGTCGCTCTAGCTTTCAGTCGCTCCCACGGTCTCCTGCTGCCTCTGTCCCGGTCTGCTGACTCATCATCCCGGAATTCCCCGCCTCCGTTATACTGGTCTCTCCCCAGCCCATCTGTCTGTCACAACAGCCCATCCCCGAACTCTGTCCCTCGGGGACAGTTTCCCCCGGAACCCAGATGACGGCTCCCTTGGTTCCGGCCCGGACACTCGACGGGGGCCATACCTTCCACAGCTGCAGGACTCTGCTGTGCTGGTTGTCATTGTGCTGGATGAGGTGAAGTTTCTGTGTGGGGTCAGGAGGGGTTTACAGGGTGAATGTAGAAGAGCTGTGTGTGTATGAGGTGTACAGAGCGGAGCCGTGTGTGTAGAAGGTGTACAGAGCACATATATGCATGTTTGAGGTGTATGGAGAAGTGGAGCCGTGTGTGTATGGGGTGAGCGGAGCTGTTTGTGCTTAAGGTGTACGCAGCGGAGCCGTTTGTGTACAAGGTGTACGGAGCGGAGCTGTTTGTGTACAAGGTGTACGGAGCGGAGCCGTGTGTACGGGGTGTACGGAGCAGAGCTGCGTGTGTACAAGGTGTACGGAGCAGAGCTGCGTGTGTACAAGGTGTAGGGAGCAGAGCCGTGGGTGTACAGCATGTACGGAGCATAGTCGCACGTGTATAGCATGTACAGAGCAGAGCCGCATGTGTACAGAGTGTACGGAGCAGAGCCGCATGTGTACAGAGCAGAGCCACGTGTGTACAGCGTGTACGGAGCAGAGCCGCGTGCGTACAGCGTGTACGGAGCAGAGCCACGTGTGTACAAGATGTACGGAGCAGAGCTGCATGTGTACAAGGTGTACCGAGCGGAGCCATGTGTGTATAGGGGGTGGAGAGCAGAGCCATGTGTGTATAGGGGGTATCAGGTGCAGTAATAGGGACACATATGGCAGCAGTGGCTCAGCATTGGGGTATCAAGTGCAGTAATAGGGACACATACGGCAGCAGCGGCTCAGCATTGGGGTATCAGGTGCAGTAATAGGGACACATATGGCAGCAGCGGCTCAGCATTGGGGTATCAGGTGCAGTAATAGGGACACGTACGGCAGCAGCAGCTCAGTATTGGGGTATCAGGTGCAGTAATAGGGACACATACGGCAGCAAGCGGCTGAGCATTGAGGTGTCAGGTGCAGTAATAGGGACACATACGGCAGCAGCGGCTCAGAATTGGGGTGTCAGGTGCAGTAATAGGGATACATACGGCAGCAGTGGCTCAGTACTGGGGTATCAGGTGCAGTAATAGGGACACATATGGCAGAAGTGGCTCAGTATTGGGGTATCAGGTGCAGTAATAGGGACACACACGGCAGCAAGCGGCTCAGCATTGAGGTGTCAGGAGCAGTAATAGGGACACATACGGCAGCAGCGGCTCAGCATTGGGGTGTCAGGTGCAGTAATAGGGACGCATACGGCAGCAGTGGCTCAGCCTTGGGGTATCAGCAGGATGAGGGGTTTGTGCATGTTGGAGATACATGGAGATGGGGCTGGAATATGAGAAGTGAAACGTGTCGTTGTATTCTCTGTAGGAGAGTCGTGACTGGAGGAGCTGTCATGTCGGTCTGGGCCAGATGGAAAAGACGTGAAAAGTGAACGATTCCATCAGAAAGATCGTCAGCGGTAAGACACCATCTATAACTGTGCAGTAAACACTTGTATGTTCTGTAAGACTGGTATTTACCACTGACCATATGGTGGTAATATCAGTATTGGTCTTTATATAGGGATTATTTTCAGTAACAGCGCAGTCATCTCCTACATCCACTATTAGGGTGCGTCACCGAGTTGTAATCAAAGTTACCTAGTTAGGGGCCCACTCAGAAGTTTCGCCCCCCCTGAACCGAAACCCTAGCTACGCCTCTGGGTCAGGGCCGGCAGCTCACCAGTTTAGGAGGCTACCAAACACAGGACAAGGAGCTTACAACATTTCCTGTGCTATCTAGACTTTGCCAGGCAGATGTGTGCAGGGAGGGAGAAGCCGTTCTAGTCCCTTTATTCCATAAAAGAACAAGACATTCATTTTCAGGCGATTCTGGCACATTACATAATCTAACGAGACAATCCGCAGTGAATCAATGTAACAATTCGGCAGAGAGGAGGAAGCCCCATAGGATATCAGCCACCACAGTTGCATACAGCAACATAAACACAGACCATACAAGGCATGTCTCGTAGCAGAGAGACCATCCCATTTTCAATACTTAAAGGGGTTGTTCAGGTTTGGTACAAATCTGAAGTCACTATACGAGACAGCATTTAATGGTACTGGCAGGTGCGAGTGGGCGATCATGTGACCCATGTATACAATTCACTTACCAACTAGATATGTTCAGTCTCAATCAAAGTGAGATGAGAGAAGGATGAGTTACGTGACAGCCCGCTTGCCCCAGCAATACCAGGAAAATCGGGAAAACATGCGGTCACAACTTGACAGTCTGCAGACTTTTCTCCCATGTTCAGTCAACCCCTTTAATTCCACCTTTCACGAGGTGGTGCTATCGAGAAATTGAACTCTTCCTGTCTGGTTCCTCACATATTACAGCTGACCGCTGGGGGAGGGAAGAAATCGTAGCAGGAGGATAATGTCATCTTACTATATTCAAGGAATACTTCTAAAAAAAGGCATTTTACTTGGGCATATTTTCTGACATCAAGCACTGATAAAGCAAAAATGGATCAACGCTCTACTAACTTGTGCAATGGTTGTACATCCGCCCAGTCAGCCTGTCTGAAAGGTCCCTAAAGAATAATATGGACTGTCCAAAGTGAACTGCCCCTGTAAGATCAAGAATGAGCCCACAGGGAACTTAGCCTACAGGGGCCCAAACACCTTTAATGACTGTTAGGCAAAACAGCCGCCTCTCCCCACTCCACCGATAAGAAGAGGGAATAAGATGCAATCAGGCATTTCTGGCAGAAGCTTCTCTGGGGAGAAAGTTGGGTGTTAAAATGTAGCCACCGGTGACTACCTCTTGAAGCTCATCAAGAGATTGCCAAGAGTGTGCAAAGCAGTAATCAAAGCAAAAGGTGGCTACTTTGAAGAACCTAGAATATAAGACATATTTTCCATTGTTTCATACTTTTATGTTAATTATATAATTCCACATGTGTTAATTCATAGTTTTGATGCCTTCAGAGTGAGTCTACAATTTTCATAGTCATGAAAATAAAGAAAACTCTTTGTATGAGGAGGTGTGTCCAAACTTTTGGTCTGTACTGTATATATATAATCGATAGATTAAAAGCTGGCAAATGATCTGCCGCACTGCGTACAGTATAGAATAGGTTATGCTAGAATAGATATATAGCTGAAGAGCCCGGCGTTGCCTGGGCATAGTAACCAACTGTGGTTAGTTATAACAAATTATAATGATTATATTGCACATAAAAACATTTCACATCATATATTCAACACTACAGATTTGCAACACAAATTAACTAAACGATTACCCGAGTATTGATAGTATTTTATTTTCAACTCATTCAATAGCCTTTTGATAAACAACATTTTTGGTTTTTCCTTTCGGTGCAAAGATAAAAAGATTTTTGGCAGTTCCAACTCTTGAACAGATCACATAAAGTTGACCATGAGAAAAGCGTGGAGATTGCAAATCGATCCCTACTACTTTCAAGGACTGTCCCTGAGCATTGTTAATGGACATTGTAAATAGCAGTTCAACTGGAAACTGGAGGTGTTTAAAATCAAAAAACAAATCAGATGGAATGAGTGGAATTTTTGGAATGAAAATGTCCTCACCTTTGGCACATCCTGTTTCTGAGCTGTTTATCTAACCCTATCCTGTGTGATAATGTCTGCTGAGCTGTGTACCTAATCCTCTCCTGTGTGATACTTTCTGCTGAGTTGTGTATCTAATCCTATCGTGTGTTACTGACTGCTCAGCCGTGTATCTAATCCTATCCTGTGTGATAGTGACTGCTGAGCAGTATATCTAATCCTATCCTGTGTGATACCGTCTGCTGAGCCGTGTATCTAACCCTATCCTGTGTGATACTGACTGCTGAGCCGTGTACCTACTCCTATCATGTATGTTACTGACTGCTCAGCCGTGTATCTAATCCTATCCTGTAGATACTGACTGCTGAGCTGTGTATCTAATCCTATCCTGTGTGATACCGACTGCTGAGCCGTGTATCTAATCCTATTCTGTGTGATACTGTCTGCTGAGCCGTCTATCTAATACTATTCTGTGTGATACTGTGTGCTGAGCTGTGTATCTAATCCTATCCTGTGTGATACTGTCTGCTGAGTCATGTATCTATATTCCTATCCTGTGTGATACTGACTGTTGAGCTGTGTATTTAATCCTATCTTGTGTGATACTGACTGCTGAGCTGTGTATCTAATCCTATCCTGTGTGATACTGACTGCTGAGCCATGTGTCTAATCCTCTCCTGTGTGATACTGACTGCTGAGCTGTGTATCTAATCCTATCCTGTGTGATACTGACTGCTTTACAGAAGAACGATAACACCATAGAAATGATAAGAATAATAGGCAAAATTGTTTGGTAAATTGGAAGGCATGGGGTTAAAATTTCACCTCACAACATAGCCTATGATGCTCTCAGAGTCCATACGTGTGACTGTGCAAAATTTTGTGGCTGTAGCTGCGACGGTGCAGATGCCAATCCGAGACATACACACATACATACATACAAACATACACACACACACACATTGAGCTTTATATATATTAGATATGTCTTTATATTTCATACATAGATAGACAGAAGGATAGCCGGTAATTCATTTGTCGACTTCTGTAAAATCACTACAGCAGCCACCAGGATACAAGACATGGATTACATACAGAAAATAGATGCAGAATAGGTGGATATATAGATGTGTGTGACAAATGCAATTAGTACAGTGTGTCTGCAAATTACTGTACTTGTATTTAATTAATAAAAGATAAATTTACGGGAAAAAATGGCGTGGGTTCCCGTGCAACTTTCCAAACCAGAGAGGGAAAGCCAGTGACTGGGGCAGATGTTTAAAGCCTTGGAAGGGAGTAATACCCATGGATCTTCCTAGGCTATTAATATCAGCTCACAGCTGTATATTTAGCCTTTACTGGCTATTAAAATGGGGGACCGCCCAAAAAATCAATTGGGGTCCCCCTATAATTAATAACCAGAATAGGCTATGCAGACGGCTGCGGGCTGATATTCATAACCTAGGAAGGGGATATGGTTATTGGCCACTCCCTGGCTACAAATGTGGGGCCCCTGAGGCTTCAGTCGCCACAGAGGTACTGCACCTTCTCCTAAGGTGTGGTACCCCACTATTCGGGTAAGGTGGGGGGCTCCAGACCACACTCCACACCTGCACCCCACACACAGGATTTTCAGCAGGTTCCCATCCATGCTTTATGCTGGGAAGGTAGCAGAGCACCTTTCGTGGTCCCTGACTTCGTAACACGAGATGTGCTGGGAGACGGGTGGAGTAAGATGACACAAAGAGTGGGAAGAGTGAGGATTGGGAGTTAGTTGGTTAGAGAGGGGAGAAGGAGAAGGATGGATGTTTGAAGGACATGCTGCAGCAGGTCCCAGTGATCTGGGCTGCTGGCACAGGGAA